>NC_080713.1:4071198-4213698 GCF_019097595.1 Hemibagrus wyckioides
AAGTGAAGCTGATGTGAAAATGTGAAATACAGGAAATGTCTGTCACCATGTTGTGGCTGTCTAAAAATGTCATTACTAATAGATAAAAAAAAAATGGCAGCCAGTGTAAAGTCAAGAAAAATTCCTCATGAGCTAGTTTTTAAGATAATAAAGTTTCAAGATGACTTTTTTTTATATTTATCAATTATATGGTGGCTCAAGTGGTTAAGGCTCTGGGTCGTTGACCACAATATCGGGGGGTTCAAGCCCCAGCACCACCAAGTTGCCACTATTGGGCCCTTGAGCACGGCCCCTAACCCTCTCTGCTCCAGGGGCGCTGTATCATGGCTGACCCTGTGCTCTGACCCCAACCTCCAAGGATGGGATATGTGAAGAAAGAATTTCACTGTGCAGTAATGTATATGTGACAAATAATAATTTCATTCGTTAATTATTTATCATTTATTTATTTGGACACATTTCATTCATGCTGATTTATCCAATCACACAAAGAGTTCAAGGTCCGACAAGTCAAGGTTCCGAAAACTCCATAAAACTTAAACTGCAAAATGAGGAGAGAACAGCAAAAGAAATAAATTTTCTCTGAAGCAGAAGTCATTTTTTAGCAGCGCTGCAGAGCATGAAAAGGCCAAAATCTGGAGACAAATTACACAAAAGGTGAATGAATAAAATAAATGAAGTGAGTGTAATAATTAAAAAAAACATTCGAGGTACAAATTCTATAGTAGTGTTTACACAAGACTCTATGCTGGACATCAAAAAACAGCACACAGATATATGTGTGTTATCGGTCTCTGTGTCCACCGCCACTGTGTGCTTTTACACTGGACTTTCTTTCGTCTTTCTGCTTCGCTGAATTTTTGCACTTCCCGTAAAAAAAAAAAAATTGTCCATACAAGCTAATTTATCATCCTGCTAGGATCCTGCATGGAGTAGTACACATTACAGCTGCTGTACAGCATCATAGCGTATATCAGCAGTGTAATGAATCTGCTTGTACAGGGATTGGAAAAAAAAACTGGCTGGTGCTGGATGTCCAGCTTTTCTTTCCCTTTCACTGTTAAAAAACAATGCATTAAAAAGAGTACACTAAAAATGTGTGCACTCCTGACCTCCATGTTCGGTTCTTCGCCAAGTTGGAAGCACACAAAGTCTAATTCCTTTCTGAGGAAAGCTGACTAAGGCAAAGACAGCGTGATCGTCTCCAAGTGGTTCTCCGAGTGGTTCTGCTGGGTCACAGACTGTCCACACTGATCTATCCTCAGCAGTGGTGAGCACCACCAGGCCACGGGACTCCAACCGGGGGGTGGAGCGTCTAAATGGACGAAGAAGTGGACACACTGGAAACTCGACAGAGAAAGACAGAGAGAAAGAGAAAAAACATTAGCTATGCTTGTGATCATGTGATGTTTAAAGACAGAGTATAGCTGTACAGTTTCCTTTCACTGGAACTAAGAGGCTCAAACACTGTTCCAGCTGTGCACAAAGCACCTGAGCTTCATGAAGACATGGTGTGTGGTGGTTGGATTGGAAAAACTCGAGTGTCCTGCACTGGACTCGGACTCAATCCCACTGAACACCTTAGGGATGACCCTTTGGAACTTCGACTGTTCACCGAGCCTTGTACCAACACTTTTGTATCTGAATGAACACAAATCCCCACTTCCACGCTCCTAAATCTAGTGAAAAAGACCTTTGTAGGAGATTGCCACCGATTTTAACTCAGTGCTCTGTCGTTTGATGGACGAGCTTTTCCTCGACTTTAATTAAAACGATGCTCGATGCTCACAGCGCTCCGTTCGGCTCCGGCTTGTGCCATGACATTTACAAGTTGACCCTCTCAATCAGAACATCGCTCTCGTGTTTTTAATGTGAAGAGGAACACTTTTGCACTCTACGCCATCTCACAGTCCATTAGGCAGAAGTACCGTTAGATTAGGATACTTCCAAAGCAGCAGTGCGGTGAATAGCCCATCCGTACTGAGTGCCCACTCCACCTGCTGCACTGAAGTGTTTGTTTGCTTCTGCTTCGGGGGAGTGAGGTGGTGATGTGCTGCGTGTGCTGGTTTGTAGAGAAAAAGTAAACTCTAAACCACAGCTATGTGAGCTTTTTAAACTGTTGATGGCTGAAAGAAGGAGAGACTTGATGATCTGTTGAGCTTTAAGACCCTGGGGTGTTCAGTTAAAATGGAATACAATGCCCAGCTATGTAAAATTCCTTGCTTAGAATAGTCCAGATAAGCAATTAATCTGATTGAATGACATCAATAATTACTTTTTAAAGCTTAGTGATTAGTTCCTGGCTATAAAGAAGACAATTTGATGTTAATGAGCCACATACTTTAGGATTAGGATGTCTTTTTGATATTCTTTTTAAACAGTTCCACTGTTATCCTTTTCCAGTGTATAATTTCAGCGTAATGTCCATCATAGACTCGACCCTATTTTATATCGGAAGTGCCAGAACGACGCGTCCCGGCTCTGTCACACACACGGCTGGAACGAGACGAGCGAGATGATGCCCCCGGGCGCCGTGTTTTCCTGCCTCTATCGTCACGCTTACCGTACAGAAGAACAAGGCAGACGGGTAAAGCCTAACACGGTTATATCATCTTTAGGGTTACGTCTGTATCCACATGTATGTATCATGCTGAAAAAATTTTAACCCTGGCTGTTTTCTCAATTCAACAGTTCGAGCCTGAACAATATGTGAGTGCTTTTAGTGGAATTTCAAAAAATATATAGCAATAAACAACGGTGATGGGTTAAAAAATCCACAATCTATAATTTCATTAACGGGAAATCCTCACAAGCTGTAAAATCAATAATCCGCATTGAAAAATGGTGCCGTGATCAATTTGTTTGACAAAATGAATCGGTTTGCTGTGTGTCATCTCTGTACAGTGTTAAATTGTTGGATTTTAAACGGATTAAAAGATGATCATGTGTACAATGTGTTTGTTTTCTAGCTCACTAGGGAGTGTAAAGTGGAAGTCCAGAGGATCTTGCATCAGAGGGCTTTGGATGTGAAGCTGGACCCAGAACTCCAGAAACGCTGCATGACCGACCTGGGAAAGTGGTGCAGCGAGAAGACGGATACTGGTCAGGTATCGTATGTACAGACTGACGTGTATAGATACGTGCCGTTTACGCCGAGTTATCCGTCTTGCTCTTTATGAAGTCCTCGTTTGACTGGACAAATGCAGTGCAACAGAAATCTAACTTTGAACTTCCTCTAACAGAACAGCACACGTTTCACACACATACCAACCCACATGGCCAACCTTAAGACACTGTCAAGGCAACACATACGCTCTAGGTCCTGTGTCTTGCCCTACCAGGAACTGCTTGTTTATTTCACTGCAAAAAATACAACTACAACAGATGAGCAGAACCCAAGTTGTTCTGTTAAAGTCTGCTCACTTGGCAGCCATCTTGGCAAAGCTCCCAGGCTTTTATTTTTCTTTATACAAGACCAGGCCAATATCTGCTAGAACGGGGAGACGCACAAACCAGGAGCGGCAAAATCACCAAGATGATCGATGCAATCTGACCAAATGCGATCATTGGCCTAGGGGTGCCAAAAAAAATCAGGTTGCTCTGCTAACTACAAACACTGTATTGTCAAAAGTTTTGAGACGCCTGCCTTTTACATGCACATGAATGTAATATGGAGTTGTCCCGCCCTTTGCAGCTAGAACAGCTTCAAGTCTTCTGGGAAGGCTTTCCACAAGGTTTAGGAGTGTGCTTATGGGAATTTTTGACCATTCCTCTAGAAGCGCATTTGTGAGATCAGACACTGATGTTGGACGAGAAGGTCTGGCTCACAGTCTCCACTCTAATTCATCCCAAAGGTGTTCTGTCAGGTTGAGGTCAAGACTCTGTGCAGGCCAGTCAAGTTCCTCCACACCAAAGTCGCTCATCCATGTCTTTATGGACCTTGCTTTGTGCAGTCATGTTGGAACAGGAAGGGGTCATCCCCAAACTGTTCCCACAAAGTTTGGAGCATGAAATTGTCCAAAATGTCTTGGTATGAAGCTGAAGCATTAAGAGTTCCTTTCACCGGAACTAAGAGGCCGAGCCCAACCCCTGAAAAACAACCCCTGAATCCAGTGATTTAGAGGGGTGTCCCAAAATTTTTGGCAATATAGTGTATTTATCTGTGCTGATAGGCTTTTTTTATTTTATTTACCTTCACCCATAATAAATTAAAAAATAAATTAAACACTAAGCTACCACATCCCCCATATGTCGAGCTTTACATCCATATTGTAAGCTGCCTCTCTGCATCGTCTCTAGCAGAACTGGTCCAATAAATCACTGTGTTTTTTGCTCTGTTGCCAATTGCTTGCTTTTCATGTTTCTGTCGTTTTTTCCCTCCGGCGTTTATTCCACCTAGGTTGCTGGTGCTGGTGCGACCTCGAGATGTTGAAGAAAACTGAGAAACATGATCTAATATCTGTGTCATCAAAAACACTCCAACTTTGCTCATGTTTTAACTTCAGGAACGTAAAATCTCCTCTCTCCTTTTGTTCAGGAGCTGGAGTGTCTGCAGGAACATCTGGAGGATCTGGTGGCAGACTGCAGGGACATGGTGGGAAACCTGACCGAGCTCGAGTCCGAGGTGAGAGCTTATGGATTTCTTTTTTCCTTATCAGAATGCACAATGTGGAAATGAAATCCTATCCTTATATTTGTTTTTAAGGTACATAATGATCGTCTTAGTTTTTAAATATTTTTTAAAGTCATTTCTCTCAAAGTCACGCTTTTATTTCCACCTCTTCACAGGACATCCAGATTGAAGCTCTGTTGATCCGAGCGTGCGAACCCGTCATCCAGACCCACTGCCATGTAAGTCTAGCTTCTATTGCTTTAGGTATCATGCTTATTTCTGTACCTTCAAATTATGTTTACATGCATAGTATTTCAGTGTATAAAGCATGCTGTGTCCCTGAGTCATAAAGATTATATTTATTATTTATTTAATATTCCTATCAGATAAAAGAGAAAACTTTGTTCCATATTATACACCTACAATATAGTCACATTTTTCCCATATAGCTCTCTGCCTTCCATTTTGATTGTCTGAGCTGCAACCTGATTGGTCGGATGATTAAGTCAGTGATTTTCAACCACCGTGCCAAGGCACACAAGTGTGCTGTGAGAGATCGTCCGGTGTCCCGTGGGAAATTATCCAATTACACTTAATCGGTCCAAAGAAATGATTATTTAGTTAATACACTGGCAGAGTAATGGAAATACTCCTCCACATCAGTAGGTAGCGCATCAATGACCTTGTTCATTCATGACAATAGAAACGAGACTATTTTGTACGCCTGCGTGAACACACTGAGAAACGGGCAATAAAAAAAAAAACACAGTGGTCAATGAGAGAGCCCAGGTTTCATACCGAGAGTGTGTAAACAAATTGAGAGATTACTTCTTTTTCTTCTTCTTTCGGCTTTTCCTTTCAGGGGTGGCCACAGTGAATCAGCTCTCTCCACCTATCCCTATCTTCTGCGTCCTCAACGCTTACCCCCACTAGCTTCATATCCTCATTTATTCCATCCATATTCCTCCTCTTTGGCCTTCCTCTTTGCCTCCTGCCTGGCAGCTCCATGTCCAACATTCTCGTACCAATATACTCACTCTCCCTCCTCTGAACACGTCCAAACCATCTTAATCTGGCCTCCTTAACTTCGTCCCCCAAACGTCCAACATGAGCCGTCCCTCTGATGTACTCGTTCCTAATCCTGTCCAACCGTGTCCCTCCCAAAGAGAACCTCAACATCTTCAGCTCTGCTACCTCCAGCTCTGACTCCTGTCTGCTGTATATTGCTTATGAGCTCCAGTGCAATGAGTAAAGTTTAAAATAATAAAGTTTGTGCATCAAGCTTCTAGCTTTGTTTCTTTCTTAATATAATGTTTTCAGCTATCTAACTGAGTATTGTCTTTAAGTTTATTCAGTTGTTATTGTCGCTGTTTTTTGTTTTTTCTTCTTGTAGGACGTGGCTGATAATCAGCTAGACACGGGGGATCTGATGGAGTGCCTGGTGCAGAACAAACATCAGAAGGAGATGAACGATAAGTGCGCTGTCGGAGTGACGCACTTCCAGCTGGTAAGCAGGAAGTAAAAGGTTTCAAAACCAGCTGGTCAGCAGTTTGTTTAAAAGACGCTGTGGATAGCTCTGCCGTATCTGAAGTGTGTGTGCAGAAACAAGATCAGTCTATTAATCAATTAAACGAGTTTTTATATATTATTATATGAAAGCAGAAGGCTGTGATGGACCATGGGAACATTGCTCATAGAATATCAAGTCTTACAGGAAATGCATTAAACTCATGCTTTGCTAGAACCATTGCTCTTTTAAATGAATGCTTTTTGTGTTATCTGATACCCAGGAAACAATCAGGGGGGAAAAAAGAATTACATTGATTTGTCCTGTAACAAATGGAAAAAGATTGGAATTGGATTTGGAAAAGCTTTTTGGCACACAGGATGGAGAGGCCCCGGCAGGGAGAAGCAGTATTTTGTAATGTATTAAATTTAAAATAATCAAAACTACAGACACTGTAGTTAAAAGCAATGGTGTGTAAATATACAGAACAATTAATTCTGCAACAGTCTTCAAGTTCACATCCTAATCCACGGAGGAAAAAAAGGCGAAAATCCTCGAAAAGCTTTTTTTGGGGAACATATAAAGAGATTGTCGTTGTTAGAACTGATCTTTATTATTATCTTAATGTTATATTTTATTATTTTATGCCATGCTTTATAATATTTGTAGTGTTATTGGTTATTTATTTGGGTTTTTTTTTTGCTGCATATTTGCACAACCTGTAGTCTTTGTGATTAAATTAATTAAATAAAAATTAAATAAAAAAATAATATATAAATAATTTATATATCATTAATTCTATAATTAATATATAATATATACATTTAAAATATTTTATTAAAGTATTTTATATTAAATTACAGTATATCTATCGATCTAGATATCTAGATATATTGTATTTTAATATAAAATACTTTAAAATTAAATTAAAATAAAAAATGCATATATATATATATATATATATATATATTTATATATATATTTATATATATATATTATATTTTATTGTTATTTTATTTTATATTTTTTATTTATTTTATAAATATTTTAAGTGTTTAATAAAATATTTTAAAATATATTAATATTAATATTATTTTTTTAAATAATATACTAATTTACTATTATGATTTCAAATATCATCCATATTTTTTTTATCTGTTGTTTAATTGCATAAAATGTTTTTCAGATTCAGATGAAGGACTTTCGCTTCTCCTATAAGTTCAAGATGGCCTGCAAAGAGGACGTCCTCAAACTGTGTCCGAACATAAAAAAGAAGTATGCCTCTCTCACCTTGTTGTTGTTACCTTGCCTCTCAATGACGCTGTTTTCTTTAGAAGACCACAGCTGTGGTCATATTAGCCATTTTTGACGATGTAGTCGAGGTTAAGGGCGCATCATCAGATCATCGGTTGTGTTCATGTGTGAGAAAAATGTTTCTGTATCTTGCTGGACACCAACTAGGAATATCTGAGTTTTCAGATTGCGTTCAGTTGCTAAGATTAGGATTAGAGTTATGTTTTGCATTTTAGTAATTAGCTACATTATTAATTATGTCACTGGAATGTTCTCCTAATGTTGTGTGTGTCTTCATTGTGTGTCCTTCGCGTACCGTCTCTCTGTTTTACCTTCTCTTGCTCTTTACTTCACTCCAGAGGTGATGTAGTGATCTGTTTGAGCACCACAGTGAGGAACGACACTCTACAGGATGTGAAGGAGCAGCGAGTGTCCCTGAAGTGCCGCAAACAGCTGAGAGTGGAAGAGCTGGAAATGGTGAGTAATGTACACACTTAAATGTAATACATTAGCATTTTTTAGCGCTATAAAATGCCTCTCTAGTGTATAAGAGAAACTTGTCTAATCGTGTCCAGTATCATTTGAATTTACAGGCATAAATCAGGCATAACATTATAATCACTGAGAGGTGAAGTGAATAAGACTGATGATCTCCTCATCATGGCACCTGTTAGTGGGTGGGATATATTAGGCAGCAAGTGAACATTTTGTCCTCAAAGTTGATGTGTTAGAAGCAGGAAAAATGGGCAAGAGAAAGGATTTGAGCGAGTTTGACGAAGGACCAAATTGTAATGGCTAGACCACTGGATCAGAGCATCTCCAAAACTGCAGCTCTTGTGGGGTGTTCCCATTCTGCAGTGGTCAGTATCTAGCAAAAGTAGTCCAAGGAAGGAACAGTGGTGAACCGGTGACAGGGTCATGGGTGGCCAAGGCTCACTGATGCACGTGGGGAGTGAAGGCTGGCCCGTGTGATCCGATCCAACAGACGAGCTACTGTTGCTCAAATTGCTGAATGCTGGTTCTGATAGAAAGGTGTCGGAATACACCGTGCATGACGGGTCAGGGCTGTTTTGGCAGCAAAAAAGGGACCAACACAATATTAGACAGGTGGTCATAATGTTATGCCTGGTCAGTGTATATAATGCAACGTTAAAGCTGCAGCCGTTACACTCTCAGAGTAAAGATGTGAAGGTGTTGGTTCTTAAAGAGTTTTTAACACTGGAGCAGTACTCTTACAGTATTTCTCTAACCCACTGGTTTTGCCAGCATCAATCCCACACAACTACGCTTCTAGCCAAGCGTTCCCACTCAGAGAGTAATCCCATTTCGGAAAGCGTGGATAATATGGATTTAGAGCTTCAATAACAAATCCGTTTGACTGAACAATTCATTTAAGAGAACTTGGGCTGGATCCCAAGATCGATAAGCGGCGTTAAGGACGTCTCCTGTCTAAGCCTGAGCCAAGCAGCTGCACAAACTTTATATTCTTTCTGTTTAGAAGAATTCTCTGAGCACAGAACTGCATTTTTGGTTCATCCATTTAAATGAGCGATGGGACATTTGCTTTATTTGGCAACCTTATCCACAGCCCCAAGTAAAGGAGTCATGTCTTTTCTTTTATGTGTCTTTTAGTCTGAGGACATTCGTCTAGAGCCCGAGCTTCACAGTGCATGTAAGAAAGATATCGAGAGGTTTTGCTCTGCTGTTTCATTCGGCAACGCTCAGGTAAGCCGGGATCTCGGGCAGTATTACATTTTCATGCCTTACCCTCAGTTTAATCTGTTCATTCATCCATTTTTTTTCAACTTCAGTAAAGAGATATAATGTACTGAACTTAAACAAAAGCCAGACACGTTGTGAATGTTGAGAATGTTTAGACACTGCAGGTAGTGTTGCGTCCTGTGAGTGAGTGTGGTCCTCTGTGATGGACCAATGTTGACTCAGTGGAGCATGTTCTCCCCACCTCATGTGGGTTCTTTCTGGGTTCTCCGGGTTCTTTGTAAAACATACCAGTAGGTGTTTTGGCTATGATGAATCATCTCTAAGATCTGAATGAATGTGTGTGGTGACTGGACTGGTGTCCCATCCAGGTTATATTCCTGCCCTGTAGATCCACCTCCACCTGCCTTGGTAAAGCTCTTACTGAGGATGAGCGAATGATTAAAGCTCTTTTTTTGCGTTTCCTTTTCTCAGGTCACTGAGTGTTTGAAGGAGAATAAACAGCTGCTGTCTCACACATGCCATCAGAAAGTCTTTAAGCTCCAGGAGATGGAGATGATGGACCCTGAGCTGGACTATCAGCTGATGAGAGTCTGCAAGCAGATGATTAAGGTTGGAGAAACATAACATAATGTTTAAACCATTATCCTCTCAAATCATATCCGCTGCGTTAAAGAAAGGTGCTCTATTAAAAAATCGAAGAGTTTAAAGACTATGCAGAAGAAGAAAATACAAGGCTTTATTTCCCCTCGCTCTCAAGCTTACTTTCCACCTCTCGTCCCTGCGTCAGCGTTTCTGTACCGAGTCCGATGCCAAGAACATGCTGCAGTGCCTGAAACAGAACAAGAACAGTGAGCTAATGGACCCCAAATGCAAGCAGATGATCACCAAGAGACAGATCACTCAGAGCACAGGTGAGAAAATGGACAAGATACAGTATCCTGTAATGCACGTATTAAACCTTGAAGAATTAATTAAGGGGAAAAGCCAATGAAATAATTTAATTACATTATAAAACAAATAATAAATGAATGAGACGGTCTAAATAAATTAATCTGAAACAGTATCAGTTTGTTAAATAATTGGGCGTATTTTTGTCATGCCTAGTAAAGTTGCTGTAAATGAAACGGTTATAATGGTTTTTATTTTTGTTTATTCAACACTCAGAAGCTCACGTGTGCGCATGCAATCTGACAGAATAAAAGGAACGGCTCAAAAGAGAACGTCAGTATTTGAATTTGGAAATGAATAAATCCTGAATTTTTCAATTGGGAAATGATTAAGCAGAGAAAATACTGGTCTGTTGTACAAAATTTGCTGGCATATGGCAGAAGAAGAAAAGAAAGAAAGAAGAAGGGAGGAAAGAAAGAAAGACAGGGAAGAAGGAAGGAATGAAAGGAAGAAAGATTGAGGGGAAAAAAGAAGGAAGGAAAGAAAGAAAGAAGAAAAGAAAAAAGAAAGGGAAGGAAGGAAGGAAAGAAAGAAAAGAAAGAAGAAGGAAAGAAAGAAGGGAGGGAAGAAGGAAGGAATGAAAGAAAGAAGAAAGAGAAAGAAAGAAGGAGGGAAAAAAGAAGGAAGGGAGGAAAGAACGAAAGAAGAAAAGAAAAAAGGAAGGAAAGAAAAAAGGAGGGAGGAAGGAAGGAAAGTAAGAAAGAAAAAAGGAAAGAAGGAAAGAAAGATAAAAGAAGGAAGGAAGGAAAGAGAGAAAGAAGGAGGGAAGGAAGGAAAGAAAGAAGAAGGAAAGAAAGAAGGGAGGGAAGAAGGAAGGAAAGAAAGAAAGAAGGAGGGAGGGGAAAAAAGAAGGAAGGAAGGAAGGAAAGAACGAAAGAAGAAAAGAAAAAAGAAGGGAGGGAGGAAGGAAGGAAAGTAAGAAAGAAAAAAGGAAAGAAAGATAAAAGGAAGGAAGGAAAGAGAGAAAGAAAGAAAGAAAGAGGGAAGGAAAGAAAGAAGGGAGGAAGGAAGGAAAGAAAGGAAGAAGGAAAGAAAGTTGAAAGAAAGAAAGAAAGAAAGAAGGAAGGAAGGAAAGAAGGAGGGAAGGAAAGAAAGAAGGAGGGAAGGAAAGAAAGAAGGGAGGGAAGAAGGAAGGAATGAAAAAGAAAGAAGGAGGGAAAAAGGAAGGAAGGAATGAACGAAAGAAGAAACGAAAAAAGAAGGGAGGAAGGAAGGAAAGTAAGATAGAAAGAAGGAAAGATAGATAAAAGAAAAGAAGGAAGGAAAGAGAGAAAGAAAGAAAGAAAGAAAGAAAGAAAGAAAGAAAAAAGTATGGAAGGAAAGGAAGGAAGAAATGAAAGAGAAAGAAGGAAGGAAAGAAAGAAGGGAGGAAAGAAGGTCCACTTCAGTGTTGTCTTTTGTTTCATGGTGTTTTAGACTACAGGCTTAACCCCGTGCTGCGGAAAGCCTGCAAAGCAGATATTCCCAAATTCTGTCAGAGCATCCTCAACAAGGCCACCGATGACAGCGAACTGGAGGGCCAGGTCATTTCCTGTCTCAAGCTCAAGTATGCTGACCAGGTACTGAATATAAACTGGACATTTTGTTGCCTGTCTAGATCAACTCTATATATATTTTTAAAGTGATGTTCATCTTACTGCAGATCTTTAAATTAGGAAATTTGTGTAGCTGTCTGAGATAGCTGTCTAAGCCAGATACATATTACACCAGGTTAATTGACTAATATTAATTAATTAATTACTTATTATGAACCCAAACAAGACCTATATATCGCTAACTCCTACTTGTGGTTATTTGTGATTAAGATAAGATAGAACTTTATCAATCCCAAAGAAAATTCTTTTGCCAGAGACTGTATCAGATAACAAGAAAAATAAATAAAATTGAAAAATAAATTTAAAAAATAATCTATATATACAAATGTATTCAGAAGCACAAAAAGTATTCAAAAATATAAAAGTAGATGAAAAATAAATGAAATAAAATATTCTATATATACACATTACTTTATTAAAGATTATTAGCTATATATTTTACTTTATTTACTTAATTACTCTTTTTTATTAATTTAAAAAAATCTCAGAATTTCTGAATTCTGCTATTTTTTTTTAATTATTATTTTTTTATAAAAAAATTATATATTTTTTCAGAGTGGTGCATGTTTGTATTATCATAACCTTTTTTTTTTTTTTTTCAAATAAATTGTTGTGTATATGGATTTTTTTCATGGTTTAAATCTATGTGCTTCTCCAGCGTCTGTCTTCAGACTGTGAGGATCAGATCAGCGTGATCCTGCAGGAGTCGGCACTTGATTACAGACTGGATCCTCAGCTCCAGCTTCACTGCAGTAAAGAGGTGAGAGAGAGAGACATTCATGCACGAGCTCTGAAGCGAAAAACATTTCGCACGTAAAAGCCGCTTCGTTCGTCGGAGACGGACGCTAGCGCAGACGCGTTTCCACACATCCTAACACTTTTTTTTTTTTTTTTTTTAAATGCGAAAGCTTCATAAAAATAGTTTAATCGTGTTGGAAAAACCCATTTAGCACCTAGGGTGTGAAAGTGTGTTAATGAGCACCCTGCTGCCATGAAGAGATCCACCTGAGTGGAAGTAATGAGGAGACAGTCAGGGCCTTTTAGACATCCTGAGCGGCGTTCCCGTCGTCCTACAAAAGCTCACCGAACGCTTATTAAAGCCGCCGCTGTGCGCTGGCGTGTGGAGAGATCACATCACCTCACATTACTTTTCCACTGTGACATGGGGAAAATGTGCCAAAATAAAGAGCGAGACTTTCATTATTCTCGC
This sequence comes from Hemibagrus wyckioides, assembly GCF_019097595.1. Taxonomy (NCBI): domain Eukaryota; kingdom Metazoa; phylum Chordata; class Actinopteri; order Siluriformes; family Bagridae; genus Hemibagrus; species Hemibagrus wyckioides. Next base: position 4,084,086 of record NC_080713.1, read on the forward strand.
CCGGCGGTCTTTACCAGAAACACCGAGCCTCGTTTATCAGACTACTGCCAGCAAATTTATTCATTAAGGAGCTTTTACACAGGAAATGTGTTCGATATCCAGTTTGAAGGACACACAGTTTTATTCCTACAGATCGTTCCATAATAAAGGCTTACACAGGGATTTGTACGAGATGATCCTCATTAACGGATCATTTTAATAAGTGTGTTATTGTTGGTATAATAAGGAGATGTTTTTGAGGTTCCACCTCTTTATAAGAGTCAGATAGCAGTCAGTTTTTGTTTCTGGGAGTGTCTTGTGCTTTGCCATTTCTTGATTCTTTCTTAATTATTTTGAGAGAGGAATGACTTAGAGCTGCCACAGTTTGTCTTGAAGACATTTCTACCGTGGCCGAGAAGTGCAAAACAAAATAACAAAGCGGAAAACACAAGTGGAAAAGGTAGGTATAGCTTGCAAATGGAATTCTTCCCTCTGATTGGACGAGACATCTGTCACTCAAGATATACAAGCAGTAGGAAAATGTGTATCTAACTTTACTTCTTGTACATGTGTGGAGTTCTGCCTTCACTTTAAACCATTGTTTTTCGATAGTAACTTTAAATAACTTTAAATCTTTTAAAGAAAATAAACATTTATATTTATAAGAAAATGGAATTCATTCAGCGCTATCGTGTGGATGTTCATATAGAGTGATACTGGATGAGTGAGGGAGGAGGAGGAGATAGAGTAGAAGGAGGAGTCCGGAAAGAGGATGAGGAGGATGAGCGAGCGAGGAGGACGAGGATAAGTGTGGGAGAAGGAGGAGGAGGACGAGGAGAAGGATGCGTGCGGGAGGAGGAGGATGAGCGGATATTGGATATACTGATAGCGTATCATGGCGTAAAGATTAGTTTGCGATCTCTAAAAACACACCAGGACTGTTTGGAAGACCAAACTATTCCAGATTAAAGGATGTAAGGAGCGCTATAAGAGCAGAGCTGTGTTCATACACACACCAATCCACTTTCTACTGCTGCAGCTACTGCTGGACTTCCTGTAGATCCTGAGTGACAGATGTCTCGTCCAATCAGAGGTCAGAATTCCATTCGCAAACTATACCTTCCTTTTTCACTTCCTCTGAATCGTCCTCGTGTTTTCAGATTTGTTATTGTGTTTTGAACTTCTCGGCCACCGTACATTTCACATAAAAATCATAAATAAAAATGTACTTGTAGTATAAGAGGAATAAAGCACCTCAGTGAGGTTCTGTAATAATAATCTAAGCTTCTCACATCAACCTGTCGTTGATCGTTTTCCTATAACAGCCATGCACGCACTTTAGTGCTTTCTTTTGTTTGTTGAAGAGGTGCAGAGTGAAAGGTTCGACTCATGCAGAAGGATTTTAGTTGGAAACAGAAATCATGGATATTATTTATACAATATTTAATATGGATCTAGAGTGTTATACAGTGCAGAAGAGATGTGTGTGTTTAAGCAGATCCACATATCACAGTTTTCAGTAATAAGGAAACAGCGTAATGAAGGTTTTATTAACCTGCTGCTACATTTTCTGGACATCTCTGTTAAAGATTGCGTCGTAAACCCTCCGGTGGAATGTGAGGGATGGGGAAGAGTGAAATGCTGATGCATCATATTTCTTAAAGTCCATTTATCAAAGCCAGGGGTCGAAACCAAACGTGTTGAAGAAACGAAACCTGATCTGATTGATCGCTCTGCTGCTCTTCCTTTATATAAATAACTCCTCACCTCACTGCCTCTCTTGAGTCCCTTGGTGATTTGTGTTTATTTGTGTGTGTGTGTGTTGTAGATTACGGACTTGTGTGCAGAGGAAGCTGCTGCACAAGAACAAACAGGCCAGGTGGAGGAATGTCTGAAGACCAACCTGCTGAAGCTCAAACGTGACGCTTGCAGAAAGGTAAAGAAGAAAGACAGGAAGGAGAACACGGGTTTCGGGGTGCGCTGCAGCGCCGATACTGCAGCCCGAATACACAACTCTTAATGATTAGGACATGGATTGTTTTACAATTTAAAGTCTATCCACTGCATCTGTAGAGCTTGTGTGATGATGACAGATGAGAATTCTTTATACTGAGGGGGGAGAAAAAGGTGTGGGTGTGTGTGTGTGTTTGTGGGTGGGTGTGTGTGTGTGTAAGTGAGCGAGTAAGAATGTTTGGGTACGTGAGCTGGCAAGCACAAGTGAGTAAGTGTGATGTGTGTGTGTGTGTGTGTGAGCAAGCGAGTGAGCAAGAGTATGCGAGTGAGAGCGTGTGTATGTGTGTGTATGTGAGCGAGTGAGTGCGTGTGTGTGTTTTGTGCGTAAATGAGCAAGTGTGTAAGTGAGCGAGCGAGTGAGTGTGGGTATGTGTGAATGAACAAGCGTGTGTGTGTGTGGGAATGAGTAAGCAAGCATGTGAGTGTTGCAGTGTGTGTGTGAAAGTGTGTGTGTGTGTAAGTGAGTGTGTACAACTGCTCTTAGATTTTCATTACACATAGTGCGAGATAAAATGGTCTTTGCAGGGTGTGTGTGTGTGTGTGTGTGTGTGTGCTGACAGTTCAGCAACTGCCCTTAGACTTTCATTACCCACAGAGTGTCAGATAAAATGATCTTCTGTGTAAAGCTTTCTGATAGAAACTAAAACAGAGCAGAACATTGTATCTCTCACTGTAAATACGATCTGTAAAACTTCTCACTGTTTATCTCTGTGTCTAGGAGGTCCTGAACATGCTGAAAGAAAGCAAAGCAGACATTTTCGTGGATCCAGTCTTACACACGGCCTGTGCCCTGGACCTGAAGCACCAGTGCGCGGCGATCCCCCCCGGCCGAGGCAGACGTGAGTGCTCTCCTTCCTTCCTGTGACCTTTATAATCGTCTCATACAGGAATATAGGATCTGGTGACCTGTATTCCTGACTCAGTGTCTCACTCTGTCCTCATTTCACAGAGATGTCTTGTCTGATGGAGGCTCTCCAGGACAAGCGGGTCAGACTGCAGCCCGAGTGTAAGAAGAGACTGCAGGACCGGATAGATATGTGGAGCTACGCAGCCAAGGTCGGTCCATGTTAGGCGTGCTCTGGTGAACTGGTACAATGATATTTCGTGAAGGTGTGGCGGCCTGGGAAAGCTCTTCACTCCAAGTTTTGAGAAAATTCTTCACAAGTTCTAGCATCTTTGGCTATTTAATTTCCATCCATAATGTTTCCCAAACTCTTGAAACTCTTATCCTTATCATCCAGGTGATGTTAGAGCTACAGAGCTACAAAATACACTGTTGTGCTCTACCTGTTGGAGGAGGCGGCGCTATCTGTTAACTATTACTAAACATCCCTCACACTGAGAATGCTAGTTTAGACCCGATCATCAGTGCTAGCATGTGTTACGGATGTGGAGGGAGTTCTGGCTGCTTGAGAGTCAAGAGCTACCACTCTTGAGTTCCCTGAATACTTTTCTGCCTACTTTGTAAATCCTGGATGCAGCTTGAACCAATGTTTAAAATAGCCTGGCTGTTCTGCCTTCGCTGTATCATGGCAGATTTTTATGTTTCCAAACTTTTTATGAAGATGAAGATTTTGTTAGACTTGCAAAATAATCTTCAGGCATATAAATGTACACCAACCAGGCATAACATTATGACCACCTGCCTAATATCGTGTTGGTCCCCCTTTTGCTGCCAAAACAGCCCTGACCCGTCCTGCACTGTGTATTCTGACACCTTTCTATCAGAACCAGCATTAACTTCTTCAGCAATTTGAGCAACAGTAGCTCGTCTGTTGGATCGGATCACACGGGCCAGCCTTCACTCCCCATATGCATCAATGAGCCTTGACTGCGCATGACCCTGTCACCGGTTCACCACTGTTCCTACTCTGGACCACTTTTGATAGATATTGACCACTGCAGACCGGGAACACCCCACAAGAGCTGCAGTTTTGGAGATGCTCTGATCCAGTGGTCTAGCCATCACAATTTGGCCCTTCGTCAAACTCGCTCAAATCCTTACACTTGTCCATTTTTCCTGCTTCTAACATCAACTTTGAGGACAAAATGTTCACTTGCTGCCTAATATATCCCACCCACTAACAGGTGCCATGATGAGGAGATCATCAGTCTTATTCACGTCACCCGTCAGTGGTCATAATGTTATGCCTGATCAGTGTATAACATCCGTAAAGAAAAATAAAAAGCATGAAGTAAACACAATACTACAGGTTCCTCTTTAACATTGCCAAGTTGTCTACTTCCATTTCCTCAACAACAAAAGTTATGGAAGGTCGCCAGATATTATAGAATGTCTCAATAGACCCTCTGAGTGTATGTCTAATTTTCTCCAAATTAAGATGGTACATGACTTCCCTTATCCAGTGTTTATGTGTCGGTGGAATAAAGTCTTTCTATTTAAACAGTGTCAGTCTCCTGGCCAAAAGAGAATGGAGGTTTCTCTTTTGTTGAGAAGGGTGTTTTCCAGGGCCACACCAAACAATGCAGTAAAAGGGGGAGGTTCTACTACCTCACCAAATACCCTAGAAAAGGTCTCAAAAATATTAATCCAGAACATGTAAAGCCTTGGACATGTCCAAAATGGTGGCTACATCAGTCGCATGTAGGGTCCAGTGCAGATGCAATTTTGAATTGTATTACAGCATGTCTAAGGCATATGGATGATGGGAAAATTCCCTGTATTATTTTGTCCTCTGAGATGGGTTCATCTAAACCTCTCCCCCATTTATTTTCCAAGTGTGTTGAATCATACATGCTGAGTAGTTCGTCAGTCCGGCTTATAGTCTGTTTTTTGACTGATTTACATCCAAAAATTGAGTCTAATAAAGAAATGTGAGGGCATGATAGTGAAAGATAGTGTCGTAATTAATCCGGGTTTCCTTAAACACTGTACGTTTTTCTACACAGACAAAAGGTAATACTGATACCAAGAGTGTGTGTGTTTACACAGACACTAATTTAATAACAGAAAAGAAAAAGATTTGGATGATAATTTAGTTAAAAGGTTGTTTCAGACGAATCATTACTCATTATTAAAGTAAGTATCTTCATCGTATGTTTTACAGACGGATTTCGATCAGAAGCCATCTTTCTTCGAGTAATCTTTTATTTTTTTAACAGAAGATAATAGATTAATTGGATTAATGAGCTAAAATTCATTTCTCTCCCCTCAGGTGGCCCCAGCTGAAGGCTTTGCAGACCTGGCTGTCCAAGTAATGGCATCACCTTCCAAGAATTATATCCTGCTGGTGATAGCCCTGGCCTTGTGCGTCCTCTTCATGGTGGGATTGCTGTGTGGACGAATCACTAAACGTGTGACCAGGGAACTGAAGGATAGGTAGAGCCCAGATCCTCAGCTTATACGTCTCAGTCACGTTCTAAAAATAAATAATTTACAAAAAGATGATGATGATGAAGGGTAGAAGGCCTAGATGTTTTTTTTTTGTTTTGTTTTTTTTTGACCACTGTTCTAACCCTGGCCCGAGTGTCCTACTTTTTACCATCCCTGATTTGGAACGCCGTGTGGTGGATCAGCACCGTGTTCCAGGCTCATCCTGCTCAGTGCTGCCCCCTGCTGTGAAAGTTCCAGAATACACATATCAAAAATCTAGAAACTCGAGCATTCTGGAACGCTAATCTGTGCTTTCCTGGGTGTTTTTTTCTCCTTAATTTTGTTTGATTGAAAGCTTGATCGACTTACTGTGCAAACGACATGCCATTACGAACTTTTCTCCATTGCATAACGATGCATTTTACTAGAATTTAGTTGTTGTTGTTTTGTTTTTTTTGCACTCAGACTTACAGCCATACAGCTTCACTTTTACAAAATAATAGAGAAATATCACTGGATCTGAAGATGAAATATTTCCTGTGAAAATTGTCGACTGAAAATGAGTTGCGTTATAATTCCTGTGATATTTATCCTGAAATAATTAAATAACCGATGGAGAAACTTTATCATCTATATAACATCAGACCTGGGGTCCTGTCTAATGCAGAGAGATGAAGAAAAAAATCGGAGAGAATTTGACTTTTTAGTGAATTCGTGTCCTGATGAAGGCGGAGGATATCCTGTGCTTTGTTTGGGATTTTTATTTTTATTTTTTAAGGGATCTGATGAGTGGAATTAGGATTAATTTCTCTAATCGTAATAATCTCTAGTCCTGTAACTACCTATTCACAAAGCTTACAGGTGTGTGTAGTGTCTCGGAAAAAAAAGAAAAGAAAGCCAAGAGATGGACCTTATTTTATTAAAAGTAAGTCACATATCAGAAATATACAAAAAAATTTCAGACTTATTTTTGAATTTTGATTGAATTCCTGCACTTATTTATTTTTTTTTGCTATGATTTTGTCCACCTCATGGCCTTATTTATTCTAAATTTATTTCTGTTTAATTTATGCATCTGGTCCTTTTTTTCTCCCTATTAAAGCCTTGGCTGAATTTTTTAATTTGAGTGAATTGTGCTCAGATTTCCTGCAGTCCTGATACTGACCCTGAGAACTCCTGTTCATATTGAAGACAAAGACAGATTTATATGATTATCTTCATTACGGTTATTGATGATGCACTTTTCTGAGGGAATCAAAACGGGAAATTTTTTTAATTTTTCAGTGGCTCTGAAACCACAAGTGAACATTCTTCACTTTTGCATCCTTCCTGATTTCATTCAGAACTTTTCCTTTCAAATGATATAATCAACAACAACCTGTGACACAATAAAAAACTAGGTCTTTTCATCCAACATTAGTGCCTGACCTCACAAATGCGCTTCTAGAGGAATGGTCAAAAATCCCCATAAACACACTCCTAAACCTTGTGGATCCCAGAAGAGTTGAAGCTGTTATAGCTGCAAAGGGCGGGACAACTCCATATTACATTCATGTGCATGTAAAGGCAGATGTCACGGTTTTGGTCTGGCTCACAGTCTCCACTCTAATTCACCCCAAAGGTGTTCTATGGGGTTGAGGTCAGGACTCTGTGCAGGACAGTCAAGTTCCTCCACATCAAACTCACTCATCCATGTCTTTATGGACCTTGCTTTGGTCACTGGTGTGCAGTCATGTTGGAACAGGAAGGGGTCATCCCCAAACTGTTCCCACAAAGAGCATGAAATTGTCCAAAATGTCTTGGTATGAAGCTGAAACATTAAGAGTTCCTCTCACTGGAACTAAGGGTCCGAGCCCAACCCCTGAAAAACAACACCTGAACTCAATGATTTGGACGGGTGTCCCAAAACTTTTGGCAATATAGTGTAGTTTCATGAAATTGAATTTCTTTCTGCTTCATCAGAAGAGATAAGACTCGAGGAAACGCTGACCTTTTGTACAAAAGAGTTAACATGATTACTCACACATTTGTGGTTTAGAATGAAATCGTGACTTTGTGTAGAATAGAGCTCAGAGAGCTACGATTCATGGCTTTGTTTGAAATGTCAGTTTATAGTTTGGTCCTTTAACACAAGTTCCAGCTTTTCGTTGTGGTCTCAGACACTCTGTTAAATTCGTCCGACTGAATTTACACTGAAAAACCACACAGGTTTTGGAAATGATTTAGTGACACCATTTAAAATAAATAAATACATAAAGCTGGGAATAATCTCCATTCCTCATCATTCGCTCGATCGGGATCGCTGTAGATCCGAATCCGATCCCAGACACACTGTGAACGAGGAGTGAATACACTCCTAATATGAATTAATCCATCGCAGCACACCACACACACACACACTCCTGTCACTTGGTTAACAGATCTTAACCTTCACTTTAAACGCTAGTGGAAGTCTATGTGGAAAGGATGCGTCTTGAATAATTTGTGAATCTTTAGCTCAGAAAAAGACGAACACTGGAAACACAGAGACGCTTGTGCAATAACATTTGGGCCAGAGCACGGCATCGCTTCCTGGATAAGGCTGGATAAATCTATAGACATCTGCTGATTTGTATTAAGATGATGATGATGATGAATCAGGATCTTCATCGTTTTATCCGAAAGTGTTTCAAATCACACACTCATCTCCTCCACTCTGTTTTCCACACTTCTTATCACCTTTTCTTTTATACCCAGCTTGTTGAAATGACTTCATGATAAATAAATAGACAAGGGTTCTAACAGAGGAGGGGTTTTTTTTTCTAAGTGTTCCCTTTGTGATTTAGACAAGATGGTATTCTGTAAATAATAGCGCTAGATGCTCCCGTTTTTGTTGATTTCGTTCGGATTATAAAGCCTGACTGTACATGCCTATATTTTGTAGATAAATGTCCTTGCTAAATTGTACATATAGGTCATGATTGTATGATGATGATGATGATGGGGGTGGGTTTTTTTTCTTCTTCTTTTTCTTTTCACCCCAATAACTTTTTGAAAGAGAATAAAAGAAGTCGGTTTTATTATTTAGTCTTTTATTTGTTTTTCCTCAAGGTCGAGTAGACGGATTTGCGACTGCACTTTTTGTGCTTCATGTGTTTATCTAAAGTGCAATGATAGACAGATGGAGGCCATTTTTCAAGCAAGAATGTAACCCAAGTACTAAAAATGAAGGACAGTCCAGTCCAAAGTGTGTGATGATGATGATGATGATGAAGTACTGACTCTTGAACCCAAGAGCCCTTTTCTAACGACCGAAACCAAATTTTAATTTTTGTTTGTTTTTCTTTTTTGTACTGTCTGTAAAATATTCAGAGTTGCTTACAACATGGACTAAACCATCCTGTACAAAGGCTCTGACATTTTTTTCTGCCGTGTAAAATGATGGAGAAACTTGAACAGATGGTGGAGCTTTTTTTTTTTTTTTTTTTTTTTTTTTTTTTTTTTTTTTAAGAATGTCTGTACAGATTATGATTTGTGAGTTTAATAAGACTATATTCAGATTTTCTTACTTGTGGTCTCTTGGTTTTGTTTTGATTTTGCGTCACTAGCATGATCCCACAGGGAAATGGGAAATCCTAGTTAGAGTATGGTACACGTTATTCGGACAACTTTATTATGATAATAATCGTTGCCAGATTTCTGAAAGAGATAAGAGATTTTGTAAGTAAATTCAGTCAAATACACTGATCAGGCATAACATTATAACCACCCGCTTAATATTGTGTTGGTCCCCCTTTTGCTTCCAAAACAGCCCTGATTCATCGAGGCATGGACTCCACTAGATCCCTGAAGGTGTGTTGTGGTATCTGGCACCAAGATGTTAGCAGCAGATCCTTTGAGTCCTGTAAGTTGTGAGGTGGGGCCTCTATGGGCTTAGAGGATATTTTTGATAGATACTGACCACTGCAGACCGGGAACACCCCACAAGAGCTGCAGTTTTGGAGATGCTCTGATCCAGTAGTCTAGACATCACAATTTGGCCCCTCGTCAAACTCGCTCAAATCCTTACGCTTGTCCATTTTTCCTGCTTCTAACACATCAACTTTGAGGAAAAAATGTCCACTTGCTGCCTAATATATCCCACCCACTAACAGGTGCCATGATGAGGAGATCATCAGTCTTATTCACTTCACCTGGCAGTGGTCATAATGTTATGGTATAAATACCGATGAATATAAAGTTCCTTGATTTAGCAATGCTCACAAAAAAAGCAGGTAGAATAACTGGATCAAATTTTTATCGTTAAGTAGCCATTAATTATTTGCTGTCTTTCTATTTCCACAGTTCAACATCAGCTGTTCAGTAGTCAGTTAACTTTTTATGCCTTGAAATTTGCTGTTGATGATCCAATAGGCATATCCAAGAAAGTACACACTTAACAAAGTTAACCTCACGAGTCACTCGTCCCTGGTGCTCATAATGAACATCCTTTCAAGACACTCTACTATTGGAGTGTAAAGTGTATAACTGTAGATGAGTAATGACTCACAATCGCACCGTCCAGTCCAGTGTTAGCCAGAAGATAATGGCTTCCATTTTCTCTTCTTCTTCATGTCTCTATTTTTCTTCCAGCACAGTCACCTCTGGCTCTGTTCCTTACAGATCTAAATCTGCATCTAGATGTAAAGCTGCTTTATAGTCTATAAAATGTTGAATGAAAATAGTGAAATGGACTTGATATAGTTTGGGTTGATAAAGTTATTGTAGACTATCAGGTGTATAGTATGTATATATATATGTATGTATGTATGTATATATATATATATATATATATATATATATATATATATATATATATATATATATATATATATATTCTGATCAGGCATAAATATTATGCCTAATATTGTTTTGGTCCCCATTTTGCTGCCGAAACAGCCCTGATTCGTCGAGGCATGGACTCCACTAGATCCCTGAAGGTGTGCTGTGGTATCTGGCACCAAGATGTTAGCAGCAGATCCTTTAAGTCTCCATGGACCCTACCGCGCAACAGGACTTAAAGGATACTTAATGGACTTAAAGAATACTTTTGATAGATACTGACCACTGCAGACCGGGAACAGCCCAGAAAAACTGCAGTTTTACAACTGGAATGCACTGTGTATTCTGACACTTTTCTATCAGAACCAGCATTAACTTCTTCAGTAATTTGAGCAACAGTAGCTCGTCTGTTGGATCGGATCACCCGGGCCAGCCTTCACTCCCCATGTGCATCAATGAGCCTTGACCACCCATGATGCCGGTTCACCACTGTTCCTTCCTTGGACCACTTTTGATAGATACTGACCACTGCAGACCAGGAACACCTCCACAAGAGCTGCAGTTTTGGAGATGCTCTGATCCAGTGGTCTAGCCATCACAATCTGGCCCTTCATCAAACTCACTCAAATCCTTATGCTTGTCCATTTTTCCTACTTCTAACATCAACATTGAGGACAAAATGTTCACTTGCTGAAAACAAAATGTGCAAAATAGGGCGAGTGGGAAGTGAGCAGATATGTACATTACATATATTAAAATACATACAAGAGAAGGATTAAAAGTATATTAACTATAAACTATTGATACAAACAGCCATTGCAGTGATTTGAGTACTGAGAACAAAGATTCAGATGTTTAATGGACAGAAGAGCAGCTTAAGTGTTTACTGAATTCAAACCTGGCGCATTAATACATATTTAAATGATTGTGATGCGATTAATATTTTGGAACTTAGCTCAGCCAATCAGATTTTAGAACCGATCTTAGCACTAGTATTGCAACGCTGTCTAAAATTGAGTTCTCGAATCTGATTGGTCAGAACGATTTCTCTTCTGGAGCCCTGACAGTAGTTCCGGCTGTAATTCAAACCACAGTGTTGTATTAATGCGCTCGTTCTAACGCGTTACTGTTTCTATAGTAACACCTAGTGCACAAGGACCGCTATTAGAAGCTGCCTTTTTTTCCCTGCGTTGACTCTCTTTCGCCAGCAGATGGCGACATTGTAAACATTTTTATTTCTATACACACCCTGTACTAACCAGGGATGGATTTATCATCATTGCCACACATCATAAAGACTATATAATATATTCCTCTGGATGTTTTTTTGGTTTTATTAGCTTTGTAAATTTTGCTTTTTAAGCATAGTTTAAACGACATAAACTCTAATAATCTCATGTCTGATTAATTGTTATAAATAACTACAAATTCAGTTTTAATATAAGATACATTATACTATATTGTGATTATATTCATGCGATTTTATTTAGAAATGCTTGTGTGTGTGTGTGTGTGTGTGTGAGTGTGAGACACATGAGGGGGGTCTGGTAGGGTAATCAGAGGCATTGTAGTCCTGAAGGCCATGAACTTGGCCTTTGTTGCGTGCGTGTGTGTGTGTGTGTCTTGTTCCCCCCTACCGACTCGCCTTTGGCGAAACAGCCCACATGTCTGTCCATCTAATCACGTGGTCTCACTGTTCCGTTATCCGCGGCTCTAAAACACTTCTCGGTGTGAATGTTTCTGTTCATACCCAAAGACCCTGTCCGATTCAAAACACTGCCAGTGGAGGTAATTCATCCAGTATTTAATCCTGTATTAATGCCTTGCCATGCAAAATGCGTCATGGTGCTTAAATCACAACAGAGAGAGAGAGAGAGAGAGAGAGAGAGAGAGAGAGAGAGAGCGCTTAATGACCGATTATTTTCTCGGGGCCGCACTTTGGATTTGGGGGAAAAAAAACCTGACAGACTGTCATGGTGATGTTAAAAATTGGCCAGACATGTTGTAAGCATTTCTTCTTCTCCTTCATTTCTATCTTCGTTTTCTGCTGCTGCTGCTAATAATAATAATAATAATTATAACTAAGAAGAAGAAGAAGAATGCGATATACATTCATTTATTTTTTCTCTTTGTTTCTATCTATCTATCTATCTATCTATCTATCTATCTATCTATCTATCTATCTATCTATCTATCTATCTATCTATCTACACATATATAATTTTTCTTTTATCAAAAGATTAGAATAATATATTTCTAAAAGCTAGAATCATTTATAAAACCCAAATAGGATAATTGTTATTATTATTATTATTATTATTATTATTATGATGATGATGATGATGATGATGATGATTACTATTTCTTCTCCTACTCCTCCTACTACTATTACTAGTAATTTTGTTCTTGTACTAGTTATCATTAATATAATTGTTGTGTTGTTGTTGTTGTTGTTGTTGTTTTTGTTTGTCGCTATTTGTTGCTTAAGCCATTCATTCCTTTGGCAATAATTGTATGTAATAACACATAAGTAGATTATTATTGTTGTTGGCTACACATCAAAAGCCTCCATGCCTCTTAGGGTAAGTGTCCAATTAACAGCATAAGTGTGTAATTAACACAGTGAATGTGTGATTAACATAATTAACAGAGTTAAAGCACACAAAGGTTAACTCCAGCAATCTGCATGAACAGACCGCGGCTTAATGAGAGCAGGAGTTGTTTTATTCGGGCTCATGGCGCCTATTGTAAACAACATATTCACATTTAAATGAAATGGACCTTGGCAGTGGGACAGACGCGGGCAGCACGCGCTCGCGCGCGCACACACACACACACACACACGCGTGCATCGAATGGCTTTGAACCCTATTCACCCTATTCACCATGTAGGAGTCCCTGCGGTACACACACACACACACACACACACACGGATGAGCAGCTCTCACAGCGGTAAGTGTGTTGATTTAAAACGTCTCTGTAATCATACTGCATATATTATATTATATTATATTATGTTATATTATTAAAAACATCACCTGAACACCGACAATGTACAGAAGGATTAAACATCTTCACCTTCATGCTGTGTATCAGATCACATGTCTAAATAAATTCATAAATTCATATCACACACTTGTTTATTTCTCAATTAGTTTATTTGTCGCACCGATTCTCCCTTAAAAAAAAATCCACAAAACAATATATATACAAATAAACAAAATAATTGCATGTACAGAATTATTATTTCTTCAATCAGCCTTGAATGCATTCAATTTATTAATAAAAAAAATAAAAATAAAAAAAAACCCCACAACATATGATTTCATACAGAAAATCATTTTAATGCAAACGCGATCTTTAAATATATATACACACACAAAATTATTTTTCTTTTCTTAAGAGTGCTAAAGATAAATTTCAATCAAAAAGTTCCAGTCTTACTTTAATGAAGTCACCATGCAGGAACCTTTTAAAAATCAAGCAGCTATTAATGTTTCAAGAACCCGCTTATTGGAGGAAATTTATGATAATCCAAAGGAACCCGAAATCCGTGAGCTTTTGTTTGTTCTGGAGGATGGACATGGCCTGGTGGGATTTTTTTTAAAGGCGTAAAATCATTCAGAAATATTAATATTTAAGATGTAGATTGTGTGATTAAAAAAAATAAATAGAGAGAGAGAGAGAGAGAGAGAAAAGGGGAAATTGAATCAGTATTACTAGATATAATGATTTTGCTAGAAATAATAATAATAATAATAATAATAATAATAATAATAATAATAATAATAATAATAATAATACGTGTACGTGTTTAATTTTTGTTTTTATAAATAATTACAAAACAGCTTAGTTTAAATTACAACAGATGAAAAGGGGAAAAAAGACCACATTTCTGAGATCCTGAAGTGCCCTTGACCCTTTGAACGCTAAACCCGCCCCCTGTGTCCGACTCCATTCAGACGATCTGTCTACCAAAACTGACCTTTCAAAACTCAATGTAGAAAGCAAGACAGTGTTTTGGGAAGTGTTGGCGCGTGCTCATATATATATAATATATATATTGTTTATATATATATATATATATATATATATATATATAAACAACAGCAATATTCACACCAGGATGAATCAAAATACGCAGTCTGATATCATGCTGTCGGATTTTGCGGGTCAGTGAAGGTCAGTGGAGGAGGAGCGTCATATGGCATTTCTTTTTCTCTCTCTCTGTCTGTCTGAATTGTCTAATTCATATTTATATAACATGTCTTACCCTCTACTGTGGTGATTATTTACTGATGATTAATGGATTTTCTCATTAAAAATACACCCAGATTTTTTTTAAAAAATTGATATTAGCCGACATTTCTCAATTCAGACACAGACATGTTGTTGTTGTTATGATTATTATTATTGTTGTTGTTGTTATTGTTGTTGTTGTTATTCTTAAGCCACTTTCATTTGCAGAAAGCGTTGTGCAAAATGCTCAGTAATTTAAAAAAAAATCTATATTAGTCTGAAGACTAAGATTAAGATCGTCTTCAAAATTTTTAATGATTATTATTTTATCCCGTATTTAAAAACAGCATAAATGAAGAAAATATCAGGATTTCTACTCTCGGGATTTCAACTTTATTCCGTATTATAACGTTATACGCATCCTGAACTTGATTATTGTTAACTTTACGCACGCCTGGGTATGGATGGCTGGGGTTGCGTTTAGAACATCTAACGTGAAATAAAATAAAAATCAGAAGTGTGTGTGTTATAGAGAGAGAGAGAGAGAGAGAGAGAGAGAGAGATGGAGAGAGAAGATGCGGTTGAGAGAATGAGAGAGTTTTAGCCTATAGGAGCAATTACCGCGTATTACATAAATCTGTGAAAAAAGATCATTGAATCACAGCCTTAAGGCACAACGAGGGCTGGCATTAGGCCAAGCTTTAACACATACACACACACACAGAGAGAGAGAGAGAGAGAGAGAGAGAGAGAGACGCGCAAAGTTTTTGCAAAAATCTTTTTTCCTGTCTATGATGATGTTGAAACTGTGATCAATAAATCTCATGAGAAACATAATCCTTTTCCCTTTTCCTCTTCTCAGACCTGCACCTATACACTTCCTTTCCTGTGTACCTTTATAGTTTATTTGTATCTTTTACCTGTAAATGTGGTGACGCGTTAAATGTACACCACATGAACCTTTCCATGTAAATAACACACTATAGTAAAGGTGTGCGCGAGCTCAAAGTGAAAATATATAATCATCCCGCCTAACATTTCTGACCTTTCAAAACAAAAGTTCATGGATGTAGGTATCCTTTGGATTATCCTTAAACAACAGTGTGGTAAAAGTTGATTGAAATATAAATGGTTCGAAGAACCTCGATTTTAAATGTTCCCATGTGGTGCATCCACAAGAAAGATCCTTTTACATCCTTTTACATTTACTGAGAAATAAAACAGTCTGTCATTTCACATGTGATCATATGCATTTCACATTTTTTGGACAAAAAAAAAAACGTGTGACTGTCCATCCCATCGTGCATTTGCTCTGACCATCAGACACGTGCATGATGCGGTCACATAACAATAAATCCTCGTGCCGAAAATTTACATGATAATAAATGAATCCTGTGCAAAATAAAAACTCAAGGCGTGATAAAACGTGTGTCTAGGAACTATTTTACACATGTGACGCGCGCGCGCGTGTGTGTGATTCTGCAAGGGAAGTTGATTTGACGCACATGTATAACGCGGTTATAACAAATGACATATTCAGGGTACATGATCTAAGCATATATATTTGCTTTTAGGTGTGTGTGTGTGTGTTGGGTGGGAGGGTTCTGTAAGGGAACTCAATTTGACGTATTGGTTTAACGCATTTATGTGCGGTTATATAACGACATATAGCCTATAGGGTTTATGATATAAACATATATTCGGTTTTAGGTCTGTGTGTGTGTGTGTGTGTGCACATGTCCCTGTCCCGTTAAAACAAAATAGGCTATACCTGATGATTTCTGATGTTATGATCATTTTATTTATTTAGCCTTTAATATCCCATACCTGAGATTTACACGGATCGTAAATTCTTGGTTAATTAACTTATAACACCTTTAGGTGGAATTTTTTTTTTCAATTTATCTGTCCGTATATTTGTCCTACAGTATTTTAAGACGTTGTTGTCTTAAAATACAGCAGGACAACTATACAGACAGATAAATATACAAAATTTGACACCTGCATGTCTGTGACAGGGAACTGTTTAATAGCTTAAATTATTTTTTACAGCTTATGAATTAAAAACTAATAGTCTAATTAGACTATAATACGAGCTATATTTAAAAATCCACTTTCCTGAGCTAGAGCAAAACAAACAAACAAACAAATAAATGAATAAATAAATAATTACACAAACATCTAAATAAATAAATAAATAAATAAACTTAAAATGGTCGGTTTAATCCAAAGAACCAGTTCAGTCTGCGGCAAATAAAGCTCTTGCAGTGCTTTTAGTGACCAACAGAGGGCGCTAGAGGAACACATGACCTGTTCTACAGTCTACAACAGACTACAGTGGAAAAGAAACCTAAAGATAAAATGTATGATTATTTATATTTTTACAATTGGTTCTCTGTCATGCTTATTTTTGTCATGCACCCTACTTCTGCTTTGTGTTTTAATACTAATTGATGCCATGATAGAAGAAAAATAAGCATCTTTGCAACATAAGCATCTTTGACCCTCTGTCTGTCCAGGGTGGGGTGGTGTAGGACACTACATCCTATTACTAGGCCCTTGTGGTTAAGTGAGTGACAAGGGCTAGATTTTTTACGAGCCATCTGACTGGAGATGAGTAAATTTATTAGGATGGAAGGCTACAAAATGTCTGCAGCAAGAGTCGTCTCACTCTCTCTCTCTCTCTCTGAGACATCACTGTAAAACAGGCAACAATAAAACAAGAATACACTGCATTTAACAACATAAATAAAATAAATTCAATAATCAGTCACTGAACTTGAACTACACACCTTAACATAGGGGTTTGAAACAACAAAAAAATTAAGGGGGAATCAGGATATTAAAACAGCTACACCTTTTCAGGTCAGATTCCCGTCTGTATTTAATTGTTGCAGTTTAGAAATGAGAAATAAATTGAATAAATAATTTCCTCAATAAAAACGTGTAGATAAATATTTAAATATTGAGAAATATTAAACATGAAATATTCTATGTCGAATAAAATCTCCAAAAATATGAATCAGCTGCGTGACCTGAGAATAGTGTAAAATATTCAGGTTTTAAAGAGAGGAATAAAAAAAAGTAGCAGTAATAATAATAATAATAATAATAATAATAATAATAATAATAATAATAATAATAGAAGAAAGGTTTAAGTTAGCAAGTGATGGTCAAGATCATCAGATTGGAGAGCGAAAAACATGAATAGAAAGGTCTCTCTCTCTCTCAGAATCTAGGCTTTAGGTCCATCAAGTCTCTCTCCTGACTTCTATTCTTCACCTTTTTTTGCGTTTAATTCACTCCTTTTTTTCCACCTTTCCATCAAAGAGAAACTCATGGTGACTTTGCGCTGGAGAAAAGTAACAGATTGTCAGTTTAATTAGGCTGCAGGACCGCAGGACGGACACTGGAGCACTCCAACACAAAGGAATTATCATGACAAAAGCTGGGCGAGTGGAAAACCGGGTCAGAAAACACACACACACACACACACACACAACAGAAGTCAGAATATGAAATGGTGTGACGCGTAAAACATTTTGCGCAGGTGGAAATTGTGCAGGATCTGCACACCGCATGGATACGGACACTTAGCATGGAGGCCCACAATTACTTTTTTTGTGTGTGTGTATCAAAGAACCCTGATATTAGACTCAGTAGCCTCTCTGAGGTTTATTCTTTTATTATAATCAATAGATTTTATAGAATACGCGTGCCATGATGATACACTATAGCCTACTGGAAACAATGCGCAAAAAATACATTTATTAAAAGCTTTAGATGTATATTCAACACGGAGTAAAGACTCAGTGAATAATAATAATAATAATAATAATAATAATAATAATAATAATAATAATAATAATAATAATAATAATAATAATAGGACGCATCAGGAGATGGAGAAATGGTACAAGAAGTGTAAGAATTTTTCCAAAAATTTCCATATATATATATATATATATATATATATATATAGTATATTTTTTATTTTTTAGTTATTTACAGTTATGCCTAACGATACCGAGCAGATTTTGCATTTCCTTAAAAAAAAATTCCCCCATCATATTATATAAATATGACAGAATAAGCTAATAAAATATACAGTATTATTATTATAAATTTTTAGATATCATTAAAATATATTTAAAAAAAGCTTTGATAAATATATAATTATCTCCGTCTTACTGACAACACAGACATTGCTTCTTATTATTACTATTATGTCTGTTATGTCTATATAATATATATATATATGTATATATATATATATATATATATATATATATATATATATATATATATATATATATATATATATATATTTCGAGCCCATTTGCATTGACATCGTCTTAGTTTAGTGTATTAATCATGAAGCCTTTTTTTTTCGTGAAATGTACAAAATAGTATTAAAAAATCTATAATAACAGCATGGCATGTTTATAAGGCAGCACTGTTTCTGCTCGCTTTTTGAATATTCTATAGAATAGAATTAAAATATTGAATATTAAAGCATTTTTTAAGCAAAAAAAAAAAAGCGAGAATGTCACCCAGTTTTGGATTGATGTTAGTTAGTAAAACTAAAGCATGCTGGCTGTAATGACAGCCTCGGTTTAACTCAGATTCTTGTTATCTGTGGGGTTTTTTTTCCTTCCCGCTTTGCATGTTTGTTTTGCAAAAAAAAATAAAATAAAATATCAGATGATATCCAGCCTAATTCCATCACTCCCCCCTTCTCTCCCTCCTCCTCCTCCTCCCTGCCCCCCCTCCTCTCTTTATTCTTCCCCCCTCCCACCCCCGCTCCAATCTCATTGATCCAGGAGGAGCTAATTAGCCCTTCCCGCCGTGACTGTGTAATAGTGCGCATGCGCACTGGGCTAATTCCAGCCATTTTTTGCAGGAAACTAATTAGCAGGAATAAAGACTGAACGGTTTTTTTCCGTCGGTGTCGTCAAACACCGCTTTCTCCTCTTCCCTCTAACCAAGCCAAGTCGTCTGCGTTACAACCAAATACTCCTTGTTGTTTTAGTTTTTTTTCTTCTTCTTCTTCTTGGTTTTATGTTCTTTAAAAAAGGCTTTAAAAACCGTAATACGGATATACCTCTTTACTACTACTAATAATAATCTATAAGCTATCTGACCAAATGGAAGTACGCGAATGGGATCTATGAGGGCGGCGTGTGTACGAAGCCAGAGTAACGCAGACGTCGAAAAATGTAAGTTTGTTTCCTGTTGAATGGGATTTACAGTAAGCTTTATGCTTCCCGGTGGGTTTCTAGCTGACTTTCTTTCCCTGCTAAAGGTTTTAGAGGTGTACTGCTTCACTGTTTTCAGTACTGGAAGTTATTCACGAGCGCGCTTGGTTGGTTAGTTAGTTGGTTAGTGTTGTGTTACCTGCTTTCTCAGTCGTCCTTGCTCTCAGATTGTAGAAACATGAAATCACGTCCTGAGTGTTTATTTTTGTGTACAGCATGGGCGGTGTGTAGCATATATACCAGGCAAGCACAACAAGGAGTTGGCTAAAATGGTGTCCGGTGCCGCTGGACGTCGTTCCGGTGAAGCGGAAGGAAGAGATTTCCGAGAAATAAACAGTAACAAGGTTATGTTCCCCAAAAACTCCGATCTGAAACGTCCGAAGAGGTCGAGGACTTTTTGTTCTTTTTCCTTCGGATGCATTTTGGGTTCAGCTTTAATTGTTACACACTTTTGCAACCAAAACACGGAAACTTTGTGTCATTGTGTAAAAAACAACAACAAACAAACCCGTTTTCCTCCGAAAAACCCTCCAACAAATGTAACTTACACTGGAATCAGGAACTACATGCGAAACATTCCAGGTACAACAATAATACACCTTTATGGAACATTTCACGTGACTGATCTCGTGCCAAAACTGTTTATTCCACTGTTCTGTAGCTCTTATTATCCATCATAGCAAAAAAAAAAGTAGTTCTTTTCCGTATGGAGAGGATAGAAAGGTTCCTGTGTATAGGGAGGGGATGGTGATGTGGGTTTTACACACACACACACACGCGCACACACACACACACTAGGTCATTCCACGATCATCACATCATGGTGGAGAAAGGGAGAGAGGGAGGGAGAGAGGGTATGAAGGGTCAAAGAGCCCAGACTCACAGGTCAAAGTTCACTGTGCTGGAGAAAGAATAGTGAAGGGGGGAAAGAAAGAAAAAAAAAGACAGATAAGTAGTTGTGAAAGAAGGTGAGAGTGAGGAGCTGAAGATGTGAGCTGACAGCAAGTGGAGAAGAGTTGTTATAGATACTGCAGGCACAGCAAGGTGGAAAGTGTGTGTGTGTGTGTGTGTGTGTGTGTAAATCCCTGGTGTTTGGGTGTTCGCCGGATCAGATCAGGTTCTGTAGGTCTTTACCTAACCCTAAAACGTCCATTTTTGTCTACTCTTACTCACCTCATGAGCCATAATATTGCATTGAATTAATTTTTTGGAGCTGTTTATACACACACATGACTCATAAGACTGAGTGATATTACTATTTAATATCAGTATCACAATAAATAAATAAAAGGTCATGTATATTTCTATATACCTCTGAATCCATTGCAGCTTTAGTGGATGTTAGATTATGATTGTCTTGGTGTTCTGTAAAGCTTTATTCATCATTTTAAAGCTGCTTTTCAATTCCTGCTAACTGTAGAACTCCTATTTTCATGTCTTACCTTTGTTATAATATGATGTGATAATGCTGTCAAATATTATGATGTCATATTAGTGACATGTTTTTCACCACTACTAAATCCTATTTGTTGGCTAGGCTAAATAAAATGTGAGGCGTTTTGCAGTATGGCACCATACACATTCTAGGGCCCTTAAAGATTTTACGTAGAACTTAATTTAAGAAGACTGTCCACATAAAATACCCTTAATGAACCTTTTTCTTTATAGCTAAAGCCTATTACATCAACAAACCAGTTCTTTCTTCTTACTCAGCGTTCTACGACTGTATTCATGACTGTGTACGTCTAGTCTCAGCGTAATAAATGGACGTCTACAGTGTAATAGACGTATAATTATTTTTTTTCCCCTTACTACAGGACGTTCCACCGTATGCAAGCCCATCTGTTACTGTGCTAGTTGATGGAACGTTTCAGCACGGTGATTCTAAGGGAAATATATTACATTCTTAACGTTACAGCTGTCTGTGATGAGAGGAAAGACAGTAAAACCCACTCGACTAGTGTTTAAAAAGTGCCTTGTATTCACAGATAATAACAGGCTGCATTAGCCTCACGCATTTCCTCTTAGCGGCCATGAGCAGAATTCATTTAAAGCTTGTGAACATGCATAGTTTAGATACTTGGGAGATGTCGAGGTGTGCAAGAAAACCGTAATTATCATTACTTCTGCTGTGGCTCGCTGACCTGTTGTGTTTAGCGTTTGATTCGAGAACAAATGGTGCTTGTGTAGAGTAGGAGAAGTAGTAGTACTTCTGGGATATTTATAACCTGAAATGAGTGACAAATTAAAGGAAAAACAACCCTTTGCCACTGTTATGCAGTAGTGGGTGTTTATTTATTTATTTATTTTTATCGCCACAGTTTGGCTCCACTTTTCCCCTTAGACCGAAGAATGCTGATCGGTGCAAATGGATCCGAGGTTCTGATCACTTTTATGATGAAAGACGTGGGCGTGGTCTCTTCCAGGATGACCCCGCCCCCCCACAGACATGGCATGGGGGCTCAGTGAATGGTTTAATAAGGATGAAAATTATGTAAATCATATGCTATGGCCTTCACAGTCACTAGATTATCAACCCACTTGAACAGATTTTGGAGTGACCAGGCCTGAACCCGAACCTCAGGGATGTTTTCAGGACGAATCGTGTTCTTTACTAAACCGTGTTCGTCGATATCAAGGTGCACCGGAGCTGTTCTGGCAGCTTATGCTGATCTAACACCTCACTAACATGCTTTATGTTGGGTTTTTTTCCTCCTTTCATTTGTCACACATCTCCTTGTGTCATTGTACTCCCTGAGATCGGATGACACGTTAGCAGGGTGCCCATGTTCCCGTGTGCCACGATTTGCATCCCGCAGAGATAAAAGTTAGAGGACTTGTAGTTCAGCCGGGAATTCATACATTCAGATGCATTAAAGACAAGGTTGATAGATAAATGATCTGGTTATTTGTTTACATTAGTGCTACATGTTTTTTGGTCTTAGACTTGACACTTGGTTCTAGTCTTCCTAGGTCACTTAAACCTAGCTGAAGTCCAGTAGATTATTAGAGATTATTTTGGTGTGTGTGTAACATCCTGAGTAATTCTTATTCAAACTTAGAAATTCAGATACGAAAATAGCAAATTATTTTAATTTACCAAAAAAAAAAAAAATTACATTTCATTAATTACATTGTAATTTATATTATTTAAATGTTTATATAAATTCTTATATTTATTATGTAAATATTTACAAAATATTACGATCACTGTGTGTTAATCATTAAATGCTACAGATATATAAATATATTAAACGCTACAGATATTTAAAGAACTGAGTAATATTTTAATTCATACTAAATCATATGTATGTATATATAATATATTAAAATAGATATTATAATAATAATAATTATTATTGTTGTTTTTATTTTTATTACCGTTATAGGCTTCATAAGTCAGAAAAGATCCCTTTTTTAATTATTGAAAACACTTTAGTGAACACTTTTGTTTTTGTGTGTGTGTGTGTGTGTGTTCGGTGTTGCAGGTCTCATCACAACCCTGCCTGATGTTGCCACTGTAAGTGTAGTGTACTCTAGTGTAATGTGTTCAGATGGAAGTGCACTTTACTTCATAAGATTGCAGTTGTTTGGAGATTTTCTCTGTTCTTCTTTAGCACTGATTGCTGCTGAAGTGTGTGTAACTGGTCAGTCATTATTGTGTTTGTGGACTTTGTGTGTGTGTGTGTGTACGCATGCGTACACTGCTGCTCACTCTGCTTATCATAACAATGGCTGCGGTTAGTGAGCGAGCTGAACGCACACACACACATATACACACACTCTCTCTCTCTCTCTCTCTCTCTCTCTCTCTCTCTGTCTCTCTCTCTATCTCTGTTGTCACACCGCACACAATTCATGGGGCCCCTGCTTCTGAGCTTATGCCCCACTGTGTGTGTGTGTGTGTGTGTGTGCGTGTGTGTTACATTACACTGCACACTGTCTACACACGTTTAATAAAGACAGACGCATAACAGAAACGTTTCACTGATTGAGTCTCTCAATTCTCATCAGATTCCTTGGCAAATATTGAGCCACACTGTGCTCTCTGAATAGAAGCGTGGTGGAGAAAGAGAGCAGTGGAGAGAGAGAGAGAGTGTGTATGTGTATGTGTGTGTTTGCTGTGGTTCTGTGAGGTTTAAATAGAATTTGCAGCTTATCGCAGAAGCTGAAGCTGGAGTCAAGCAAGGGTCAACACTGTTGTGTTTAGACAGAGTGAGAATTTTAAAGATGAATCTGCAAGCGGCTACATTGTGTGTGTGTGTGTGTGTGTGAGATTATAACCTAATAATAACAGTAAGCCTCGAGTAGGTATGTATTTATGAGGCTTAGGATGAGTCAAAGAGGTTAATCATGTAGGCTAATAACGGCTGTATTAATAATTTTTTAACAGTAATGTAATATATAGTATAATATGACAATGCCTTAATATATTAAAAAATTTTCTAGTCATATTTCAACTTAGTATATATTTTTAAAAAATATATACAATTTTTTGTTATGCAGCTATTTTAAGCATTAATAGATTAATGATTCATTAAAATGAATGAATTAAGGTGGGATATGGCTATAGTGTGCCATATTAAAATCATATTCATATTAAAACAGTGTGAAAGAACAGCAGGTATACATAAGGTACATGTATATTGTGCAGTCTAACCTGTTTTTTTGTTCTGTTTTGTTTTTCAAAAATGTGTGTCACATCATTATTTCTTGCGCGATGTGTCACAACACGGTCTGGTATTTACTGTAAATGTGGCATTTGTGTTTGAACGGCTGTCGTGTCTGAACACGAGGACCAAAGCAACGACCGGAGTGCAATCCACATGTGAGTACATGGTTATTAAGCATGAATGCACAGTTGAGCAGCAATAATGTAGAAGCTGGGAGATTACAGACAAGCACAGGAGTGGAAGAATTACATCCAAGCATGAAGAAGCGAAAAACTGCTGCTGGCTTCTAAAAGCACACCAGAGGTTTCAGCTCAAGATGCAATGCTGAAGAACACGAGTGCTTAAAGAACCAACCCCCCCAGTGCTCTGCTCCTGTCTCGCGGAATAGATAAGCTACAAATTAAACAGAGCGATAGAAAGAGACGAATGCAATCATGATCCAAAATATATATCATCTGTGATATACGCCGGCGTCTTAATAGCACAGAGCCAAACCCGAGTCCCTCGCACACCTCAAAAGGACAGCACTTCATCTTGCAGCAGGACAGTGACCAGAAACACACCGCTGAAGCACTTCGGAGCCAAAAGGTGGAACGTTATTGACGGGCCAAGTCACGTCGCTTGACCTAAATCCAATTTTCCATCCATTTCATTTACTGATGACAAGACAGAAGGCAATAAAATCGCAGGAACACCAAAAAATTCAATATATACCAAGTCCAAAGACGACAGCACGAGGCAGAGATACTTTTAATCCATTGCCGAAGATTTGAATCGAAATTCAATATCGTTTTATTTATGATCAGATGATTACTTTGGAGTTATTAAAGTGGAAAAAAATCGCTCAGTGTCAGTCATGTCAGTGCAGTAAACACTTAACTGCTTATCGTGTGATGATACACAGGTTAGGGGTATTCTGATTGTTTCCACAGATTGATGAATAAATCCAGCACATTATTCAGACAGGTACAATGTATACAAATGGATGCAATTATTATTATTATTCCCTCACTGAAATAAATGAATAAATCCTTTGGCTCTAATTAAACCTATAGTATTTTGTAGAAGGAATACATTATGGTGAAAAATAGAAGATTTGACTTGATGCTGTGGCAGTTTCACATGATCAATTTTTCCAAGAAATGTACAGACAATGGGACTTTTAATAGTCGCTTAACTACTTAATGTGTCATATAACAGTAATAAATGACTTTCCGATGATAACACAACACCGTCTCTTAGTTCTGAGTCCTGATTGGTTCAGAAAGCCGTGAGTCATTTTTTTTAATACCAGCAGGTCTGAGCTACAAGACGTTTAAGGTTTATATTAAACTCCACATAATCTAAGATGAAAAAATAATCAGTTTTAAATGTGTTGTTATTTCACAAAGTTTCAGTCTTGTGAGCTTGTTTGGAAAAGGGCGGATTAGTTGCTCAGTTTTATTTGTATAGTGCTTTTAACAATGGACATTGTCTCAAAGCAGATTTACAGAGCAGATGACATATAGTACAAAAAGTTCAAGGTTAATATTAGACACATATTTAAATGTATTTGTATTAATCCCTAATGAGCAATCCTGAGGTGAGTGTGGTGAGGGAATCTCCCTTAGTTGGTAATAAAAAAACATCAGAAATAACAGGAATTAAATGTAAATAGAAATTGTTTGGTCAATATCTGTCGTTTAGGAGGAGTAAGACAGTTCAGGATGTGCTGATATAGGAGAATTGACTAGTTTACTATGTCACTGGTTTATTTTTTTATTTAGTCAGTAGGTTTATTGTACTGTTGTGTACATGTGTGTATGTAGACTGTGGCCTTGGGTGTTATATGATGGTTCAATGGAGTTTCACACTGACAGCAATAGTTTATTTAAAAAATACTATGGAGGTCGGCTATTTTTATTTTTATGTTAAAATAATGATTTTTTTTGGGGGGGGGCGCTGTTTTGGATGGCAGGGACAGCACCTTATTCTAAACTCATCTTCTCTTGATGGAGACAAAACCCTACATATTTACACCACGCTCACAGCTTCCAGACAACATACTATATACAGTCAGACTGTCCACTATGGTAAAAAAAAGGCATTGTGAGAAGGTACCAGGAAGGAATTTAAGCCTGGAAGCAATTTATTTGATGTTTATTTTTAAGTTATCCAGGTAAACATGGCAAACCTTGGAAGCCAGTAGCATCTTTCGCAAAATGGAGGAATCTTATTTCCTTTCCTCTGTTTGAGTTCCAGAAAATGTGGATCATATCAGTAAAGCCATATTTAATGAAAAGATTTGGTGTCGGCTCCATTTTGGACCATCTAAAAATACATTTTTTCAATATTTATCCGTTTTGAGAACTCTCCAAAGTGTAGATCAGAAGCAGTAGTTTTTCTGTTGATCGAATCCTTTAACTGCAGCCTGAAAAAAAAATCTGCTTTAGACACAGAAAGTCTCTCCTGATCCTCACTTTCTCGTTTCCTGTTTCAATCCTTTTGACCCTCGGTGTGCATTTCATTTTCTTTTTTCTTTTTTTTGGGGCGTGTCATTCAAGAACGCTTTCCATTTTCAGGTCTCGTCCTTTGTTTGCCTTTCAAGGTATAAAATCTAGAATTACAATCTTTTTGTTCTTGAAAATAGTGTAAAGCCTTCTCCTTTTTTTTGCTCTCGTCTCACCTATTCTTTCTCTCTCTCTCTCTCTCTCTCTCTCTCTCTCTATCTCTCGCCGCCTAGCCTGACGGATTCAGTGTTTCTTTTTTTTTTGTTGTTGTTAAGTCTTGCAGCCTTTCTCTCTCCCAGTCTCTTTCACTTTTTTTGAAGTCTCTTTTGCCTCCTGAATGGACTTAGTGTTTCTAATGGAAATGGTGCATTAAATCAGAGATCAAAGGAGAGCGTGAAGCAGAGGGGCAGCTGTCCAAACAGATGGGGGGATGGAGGGTATAGGGGTTACTAACGCTTGACTATACACTGACTGGTACAGGTATTAATATTGATTGTGGCTAATTTTTGAAGCTTGACAGTGCATAAGGATTTGGACTTCTGTACACATTGTTGCCAAAATAAAATCATCGCATAATCGTTTCAATCCTGTTTCACCCGTGACCTTTATAATCGAAAGAATCATGAGATTATGACTCCCCAAAGCAGTACAGCTTTACATGCATTGATATTCACAGGAAGTTATATAAGCTCGTGACTGATATCTGTGTGCCATGCGCCATGTGTGCACTCATCTTTGCTGTAGTGATACGGCAAGTTTTCCTGCAAAGCCACTTTATCTAGGATTGGATTGAGCTTCAATTGGCTAACACATCCGTAGCACAGTGCTAGCATGCTGCTCTGGCTTCCAGTAAGTTGCTTAGCATTTAAACTATTGATTTTCCTATAAGCACTTTAACCCTCTCCAGCAGCCAGGATCAGAAAGCGCTCAATATAACCCTCTGAATCTCAGCACAATCTGCAGTTTTACTGCAGGGTTGAGCAATTACCCCTACGTGAGTGTGGGGGTACACAGAGATGAACACACACATTCATGACTACCTTCTACGTCAATGTGCATGTTAACATTCACTTTTAAACCGGATGTCATATAAAGCACCCAAAAACCATATTTCAGCATATGTTCTTGGTTTGTCCCTTTGAGGGAACCCTTAAAGGTTTGGTGTGAAATATCAGATAGTGTTTAACTAAAAACTTTTAATTAGCCAAAGAACTCTTCAGGGTCCTTTAGAGAGCTCTATTTTCTGTATACAGGTTCTAGGTATTACAGAGAAAATGATTGGTATTTGTACCACAGACTTACCCAGCTAATGCGTACATTCTTAGACAAAAGGGTTCGGTTCCACCTAAAAACCTTAGAGGACAAGCTAAGCACTTCCACATTTTTGAATATTAAACGTAATTTACTGTTTACTAATTAGAAACCTATTGAATATGGCAGATTTAGAGGAACTGACAGGCAGCGATATTAAGTGAAGAGATTCTAGTGATTCCAAGAAACTTTCCTCATGTAATATTCAGCTTTCAGTGATGCAGCTTTGCAAAGAGCTATTGATCGCAGTATAGGGTTTTCTGTCTCCTTCTGCCCACTGGTATTTTCTCTCTCTAAATATATACAGTGGTTGTGTCACATTTTCTGTTATAAGAAGATGCTTGGTTTTACATAACAGCTTCTGGTTACATTGGTTCATTTATTTTGTGTCTGACTTGTTTTGATGGGTGATATATATCTAATGTCCCTCTGATTTAAACTTTATTTTTATGGTAATATGAAAAGGAATTAGTCAAAACCCCTGTCTAAATCTGTCTTTCCTTTTCTATAGGTCTGGGTGGGATGAGAATGTCCAGTAACTGGGAGGATGGAGTGCTGTGACTCTGTCTCAGATGACGGAGCCTCTGGCCCTTGTATAAACCAGCCTCCAGGGATCTGCAGCCCACCATCTTCCATGTTGCTTCTCCTACAGAGAGAAAACACCGCTCATCTGAACTCAGCCAGCCCATCCAACCAGGGTGAACCAGAGTGGCGGAAAGAAGCGAAGGGGCAAAGCAAGGGAGAAAGGAGGGCTTTCGGAGAGGAACATGAAGAGGACGAGGGGATTGATAAAAAAACTGTGGGTGACTGTTTAGAGCTTAGAGGAGATACAAGAGAAGCGCATGATGTGGTGGGTGGCAAAGCTGATGGGGTAGAATGTCAGATCATCTACCAGGCTGATGGTTCTGCTTACATCTCGGAGAGTGAAAGTCAGCTGCCATGCAACGTGGTTCCATCCTCATCTCATCCACATTTTGTTAACACATGCCATTTCCCTGTTTCCCAAAGTTCTACCTTGAAAAGCTTCCATGTCTTCCACCCTAAGAACTGGTGCCATCTGACTGGTGATATTCTTGCTTTGCTGACCTGCCAATCCAAAGATAGAGCTCCAGCCAAAACGAGTTCTTCTGAAGCAGAACTGGCACTGCTTGGCAAAGAACAACCCGTCCTGGTGTGCTTTTTGTGTCGCCTGTCATTCAGTCGCATGCATGCTTTTAGAAGTCATGTTTCACAGCATCACGATATCATGCTTACCACAGAGGAACAGCAATTGCTCTCGCTCAAACACACCTGTGCCATCTTGCAACCTGTAGGCCCCAGTAACCACCCACTCTTAAGCTTCCTAGAACCAAAAACTAGCAACGTGCCAACCCAGTTAACAACCACAGCTTTAGGGCACAACATGGTGGCAACGCTAAGTCAGGAGGACAGGGAGCACCTCCAGATCTCTGAGCCAGGACTCCCTCTTCAGCCCTCTCTACCCAGAGTCCCCCTTCCTACCTCAGTGCTGAGCCCTGCCAAAGACCCTTCCACCCTGGGCAGAGAGGGCCCACAGAGGAGCAGTAATGATGGTGGAGGTAGCGGAGAAGGAGAGGAGAGGTTGAGTTCAGAGGTCATTTCCACTGCGGAGGATGGTGCGAGCAGTATTAGCAGCAGTGGTCGACAAGGGCACATTACTGAACCGGCTCTTTCAAACCAAAGCAATCCCAAATCTCCCAACTCTGTCACAGTAGCAACCAGCTTTATGAACAACACCAAATCTCTCACAGACTCTGAGTTAGAGTGTGGAACAAGCTTTAACTGCCACGGCCCTGCTCCAGTATCCTCTACTGTGCAAACCTCGTCCACGGTCACTACTCCAAAAGAATTTTCCAACCAAGAGGGTGTAATGGAAATAGAACCAAATAACCTGTCAGAGAAGGGCAGTGCCATGGCAAAAGAACCAAATGGCAAGCTGTGCAATGACAACACGCCAGATGTCACTAAATCTGACCTACCTAGTAACCATAGCAATTCTCAGTCACCCACTGTCACCCCTCCTCTGACCCAAACTATCAAATCTCAGTTTGAAGATTTACAGGTGGACGTTGGGTCCAGAGGAAGTTTGTCAGCCGGGGGTGAACAAGAATTCAGTGTTGGGCGTGACACTGTCCAGGGGTCTTCTTATTCTTTCGGGGGCCAAGTAAACATGTCACACTCACGCAACTCCTGCAAGACACTGAAGTGTCCCAAATGTAACTGGCACTACAAATACCAGCAGACTCTTGAGGCTCATATGAAAGAGAAACATCCAGACTCTGAGGATGGCCAGTGTCCGTACTGTGCCAGTGGGCAGAACCACCCACGCTTGGCCAGAGGGGAGACTTACACCTGCGGGTACAAGCCTTTTCGTTGTCAGGTGTGCCAGTATTCCACCACCACCAAAGGCAACCTGAGCATCCACATGCAGTCAGATAAACACCTCAACAATATGCAGAATTTGCAGTCACAGACACGTCCAGACGCTCCCACAGTCCAGCCTAACCCCCTGTCTCACACGCACACCACCCAGACCCCCTCGCCATCTCCTTCTAAAGTACAGGGACGCGCATCGTGGCGGTGTGAAGTATGCGACTATGAAACCAATGTAGCACGGAACCTTCGCATACACATGACCAGCGAGAAGCATACACACAACATGCTCCTTTTGCAGCAGAACCTGGCCCATATGCAGCGCCAGCACCGACAGAATTCTGCCGAGCTCTACCCTTACTGCCAGCCCCATACCAGGCTTCCTGACCCCACCAGTGTGATACAGCCAGGTAGAGAGACCATGCAGGAGTCTCCCCGGAAGCCAGTAGACGAAGACCCTCCAGAGGCACTGTTTGAATGTGCACTGTGTGGTCATTTCTCCACAGACAGCTTGGTTGCTCTCAGTCAGCACCTGGCCATGCAGCGCTCGCTTCCTGATGCTGATTGGAGAGGTACAACCGGTGACGCCCACCTTTGTCGACTTTGCCACTATGCCACACCTCTGAGGGCCAACTTCCAGTTGCACTGCCAAACAGACAAGCATCTGCAACGCTACCAGCTAGCAGCACACCTTCAAGAAGCCAGCAGACGCAATGGAAGCGCAGAGGAAGAGGAGGAGTGGATGCTCAGGTGTGTTGCTGCTGGTGTCCAGGTGCAACTAAGGTGTAATGCCTGCAGTTATGAGGCCAATAGCATGGAGAAGCTGAAACTACACACAATGAACTCGAGACACAAGGCCAGCTTGAGACTATACAAGGTAAATTCTTCTCCAGCTCTTCTCAAAATACTGACTAACTATGACAGTGTTTGTAAGCACACAACAAAAAAATCTAACACCTTAATGGGTTCTTTGGCTTTCCCCTCTGGGGCAGTCTTTAACGGTTATATGTAGAACCCTACAACAGAAGGAATCCATTCACAAAAGGCTCCTCAAAAATATAACCTTGTTTCGAATTTGGAAAGCTTGAGCCATTAAATATCCAAACAACCCTTGAGGAATTTCCTTTTTAAGAATCTATTGCTAAACTATTTCATTCTTCCAGGAAGTAAATGCTTCATGTAGACAAGCTAGGTAGACAAGACCGGTTCTAGAAAGTTGCATCTTCACACTCAATTTTCAGTGCCATTATGTTAAAGGTCTATTTATCAGATTAAGCAATAATGTTTAAATACGTTATTGTTTCTATAGTAAGATCTCATTTTCAGGATGTGCCACATAACCTATTCACTAGCAAATTGCTGTCTTATAAGCAAACAAATTCTGGCATTACAGGACAGTGATCAACTTCGGGCTGGTAACATCAAACCATCAACCATGCCATTGGTTATTTTCCAATAACAGCACTACTAAGATTGTTTTATTCCTTGCTTGTGCCGCAGCTGTAGCGCTCTGAAACAAGCCTTATCTATTATTACTGCTAGGTTGTTGCTGACAGGAGGATGATGGTTTCTCTGCAGTGGTGTCTGTCCCTTTTGCAGTCAAGTATATGTTAACCCTCAGCTTCTGCACACCAGACAGTGATTACGAGGACTGTCCCTCCTATAATCCAGCTCCAAGCTGCATGCCCATGTACTCTCCCATTGAAACTTTTCAAAACAAACTGGATTTTTGCCTTTCGTAAACTTGTTATAGGTGTAGTTAAGACCTTCTTTCTCATGCATGGGACTACCAAGACAAGCTAAGCAAGCTGAGGATGAAATTGCGATCTTGCCCTCAGGCCTCTGTGGTCTGTTTAGTAATGGAGATTGATGGCGTGTTATTTTTCCCTCCTGCTAATGTGACCCATTAGCCCAGTACATATCCAATGAGTTTAGCATTTAGTAAAGCAAGCAAACTGGTTTTTCTCCTGAAGTGTGTTGTAAAGAAATAACTATTTGTTGCAGCTCACAAAAGAAATAATAAAGTTGGATTCTACGTAGCAAACCTAGCACTAAGCTGATGTAGAGAATCGAAATACGTTGGTTACATGTTTGTAAGACGTCTAGCTTAAACAGTTTAAACAATTTGTAAGTAAAAAGGCTTATTTTAAAAAGGTATGTGTGGATCATAATAGATATAATCTTGCGTGTATGGTATGTCAGCATGTCGCCTGCTATTTTTTGAGGTAATTATTTTAAAGAAAAATATAATTTATTTTTCATGTTAAATGAGGTGTGGTTTTTATATGTTTCCCATTTTATTTTATTGCTTTTCACTCAAATTAAGACAGGAAAGGGTTTCAGCAAAAAAAATACAAAGAAGAGTCTAAGCATGTACACTCTGGGTTGTGAATTTTTAAAGAGTCAGTTCATAACTATATAACAAGTCGTAACTTTGTTTATAAGGCCTGTATGCATTACTGCTTCTGCGTCTGAGGTTCACTGTATGATTAATGTACATACAGAGACAGTATGTGTGTATGTGTTGAATGGAAAATGGCATTGAGATGGTTTGCATTTATTAATGCAGTTTGTCCTGTTGATAAAAATATGAATAGATGCACATCAGTAAACAGGCTCCTGACTAGTACATCTCTTTTCTTTTCTTTTCTTTTCTTTTCTTTTCTTTTCTTTTCTTTTCTTTTCTTTTCTTTTCTTTTCTTTTCTTTTCTTTTCTTTTCTTTTCTTTTCTCTGCAGTACCTGCAGCAGTTTGAGGGAGCCGTGTCTGACGGTGGCTCTCTGCACTGTGTGCTGTGTGATTACTCCACCCAAAACAGCCTCAGTCTGGTGCAGCACGCCAATTCGTTGAACCACCAGAGAGGGGAGGGACTCCTGAGACTGCAGCGAATCCAGAACGGCCTCCAGGATGATGATGAGGAGCTCAGTGCCATCTTTGAGATCCGAAAGAATCAGGGTACAGATAACGGTAAGAATGGGACATGCACCGATTTTCCAACAGTTCCTCAGTTTAGTTTCTCGTCAGTGAAATTTGTCAAATGGTACAGGCAGGGCTGTTGGGGGGGGGTATAGTTTTCAGTATGATTTCTGGAAATTATGTATTTGGTTGAACAGAGTAAAGAGATGATCATGAATGACAAATAAAAGACAGCCACAAAAAAACCCCACAACACACTAAAAAGTTGCGGCTGAGTGTCACATAAATAATAGTCGAAGTATTGTGATTAAAAAAAAAGGAAAGAAAAGAAGATTGTTTATTTAAAAAAAAAATCATGACAATCGCGATTACACCATTTTGACAGCAGTAAAAAATAGACAATATGTTTGTAGTATAGTCTGTGGAACAAGTATAAAAGTTTCTTATTAATATTTGTTAAGTATGTTATAAATGCATTTAATACTATGTTATAAATGCATTTATAATGCATCATGAATGCAGGATTCATAAAAATTGTCTTACAATAAAAGAATTCTGTACTTTGTGTTATTTAAATTGTTAATTTGTATCCAAAATATTGAAAATAATTATTTTTTATAGCGCTACAGACCAGCCCTAGTATTACTGGTCCATAGAGCATGTTGTGGCGCTGCTTCTTGGGTGCATCTGTAAAAGACGGCAGAACAGCGGAGGGGGAGGTACCGGGAGACAAACAGCAAAGCTGGACGTAAAGAGAACAAGAGAGCGTGTGGTTATTTACTGTGGGGTAATTGACAGGAGCGGGTGGTAGAGTCAATTAGCATTTGGTTCAAACCCCAAATCGGTTCGCCTAATGGCTTAAACAAAAGCTCAATTCCTGCATTCGGACAGAAGGCGAGCGAAAGAGGGAGTGAATGGGA
This sequence comes from Hemibagrus wyckioides, assembly GCF_019097595.1. Classification (NCBI taxonomy): domain Eukaryota; kingdom Metazoa; phylum Chordata; class Actinopteri; order Siluriformes; family Bagridae; genus Hemibagrus; species Hemibagrus wyckioides. The sequence goes on from NC_080713.1 coordinate 4,118,408, forward strand.
GTGAGAGATTTTTGTCGAGAATGGCAGGAATTGATTGTGTTAATTCATCTGCCAATAATCAGACTTGTTACATCCTCACTGCCCAGAAGGAGGCCTTACCAGGGGCGGTGTCCAGTCAATGCAGCCGATAAAGGCCTCACCCACTAATGAGCAATGAGTTAATTAATGCTATCTAATTAATCTCCAAAGGGATAAAGAAAGGGAGAGTCACAGAGAGAGTCACTCATGGCCTAATACCTCTAGTAGTGTTCCCGGTGAGGTTTGTTTTAAGTTTTTAAGAAGAAGGTTTCTAATGTTTGCTTGAGATGCATGAGAGATGCATGAAAATGGTTCATTATAAGAGAAAAGATGTATCATTCAGCACTTCAGTACAAATCAGTATTCGCTTTATCCTGCTCAGGATCACACTGGAGCCAGGAACAGACAGGGGAAGATCGTAGAGGGTTTTTTTAAAAGATAAAATCATCGAATTCTGGTTAATTACTGCACATTATGGACATTAGCACATTGGTCAGCTTGCAGTTTGTGTTGTTTTGGCCCAGTATAGTGTTTGTTGTACAATGGCTCATGTGGATGCTGTGTGTGTGTGTGTGATTCATCGAACCCTCACAATAATAGTCATGTTAAGTGGCTGTGGGAGGTGAACTCACCACATGGTGATTTGTTCAGTGATTTGCTCGTGGTCTCATTTGCATATTACAGCCTTCTGTGATGCCAGTAATTGAAAAGCCAATATTGCAGTAACCATTAACAAATAAAAGCCCTAATGCCCGCTTTGGTTCTTGCCAAAAAAATCCTCAAAGGGATCAAATGTTCCCAGAGCATCGGAATTTCCTTTTTCTCTGATCAAAATGCTCGAACATAACGCAGCAGAGTGACGACTTATTGAAACAAAACCACTGGCTTGCATTTGCGTGCGACTGCAGCGTGTAAAGTGAAAGCCATGATAAGTGACTGGCTTTGCCGAGTCTCTTAGTGATACGGCGGCTGAATAAACAGCGCTGGAGTGGATCACTGTGCCTCAATGGCTCACTATTGATCTCTGTAAGAACACCAGGGCATTTCCTAATTTGTAATCAATATCGGATCAATGCCACAGAGCATTTGTATACCGATCCCCGAGCCGAGCAGGAAGTGCTGATGAGGTGTGTGCTGCCAGTGCGTATGGAGTCTGTTAGCACGTGTGAGTGCATTTTATCACTTCATTATTGGCCAGGCTGACCTCACTGCCCCGATGTGGCTTCATTCGCTCTTTATTTCTTTCTTTCTTTCTTCTGTGCAAAATGGAAACAAGCCAAAAGAACCGCACGGCTTTGATTATGGAAGTTTAATCAGTCTGGACGTTTGTTTTTATAGCCAGAGAAATTAGATCTCTTTTGTTGCTTGGGTTTTTTTTTCCAGTGAAAGAAAATTGCCTTGCAAATTCTGTGCTAATGATCTAAATGGTGGAAATATGAAACATGCATTGTGCTAAGTGATGATAGCTGCACATCATTATCACCGAATTTGAAAGAAATTACCGTCACTTGCTTTGTATTTCATTAGAATAGATATTAAATACAGTCTTAACCGACGTGTATTAACTGCCATTAACAACTAATTCTCTGGAGTGCACCCCAATTCAACATATGCCTTTTTTTGGCACATGTTACTTCTCTTTATTTTGTATTGCCTATCACTCGTTCTTAACTACACACGATTGCTCTTTCAGTCATTGTACCTTGCTAAAATGTGAAACGTTCAAGCAAAGCAAAACAAAAAAAAAACTACTGTGTTTGTGAGTGTGAGCGAATGTGTGACGTGTCCAGCGGAGCATTCATAAGCAGAGCGGATTTGACTCTTTCAGATTATGTGTCCTGTGTTTATGGCTGTGTAGGTCTGATAGGAAATCAATAGCACGGCTGTCAGGATAATTGGTGTTCAGCTGGCCTCTCCCTCGGACCGTCTTTCTCTTTGTCATAATCAGGCTCTCTGAGAACCGCAAGCGGATCCCTCAGCTGTGCTTTGATTGGTCTGTTATGACAGCCCTCATGGCTTTTTGTCTCTTCTGGCTTGGCCGACTCTAATCCTCAAACACCTACCCAAATCAGCTCTTCTCCTTTCCTCCCCTCCCCCACGTCCATGAACAATCACTGCGCTAAACAAGCAGAAAGCCAGAAAAAGCAGACGAGAAGGGGACGACCGAGCGAGGGAGGGAGGGAGGGATAGAGAGAGAGAGAGGGAGGAAGGGCTGTGGGGAGGACGGAGTGAAGTGCATGTCCTGAGGCGCTGTGTCTTGTCCTCTTTTAGACACTGCAAAAAGAACAACAGAGTATCTTTCTTTCCTCTTTGTGAAGGTTTGGCTTTTGTGGAGGAAGCAGAATAAAACGAAGCACAGTAGTGCACAATCCATGTACGCTCTTTTTTAAAAAGCTGCTAAGCCTGCTATGCCGTTTTCAAAAGATTTAACAGTTCCTCCAATTTGTGGAGAGGAGAAATGCACTCTCCGAGTGAGTGACCCCGGTGACCTCGTGTAGCATTATCTCCCTCCTGTGACTTTTAAACCCCCTTCAGTCAGATGAAGCTGTTGACATAATGACAACAGAGCTTCTGCTTTTTCTTTCATGTCATCTCGTTTTTGTCTCTCATATCTTCTCTTTTGATTTAGAATGACATCTGCAAAGCAGTTGCTTGTCTACATAATTTGCCGTTGTACCCTGTGTGTGTGTTTCAATGTGTTTCTTGCGCTGAAGCTAGAAAGGACCCTGATAGTGTAGACTGACCCCCATTGGTTCTAATGTGATCCCACACTCCCAAAACACAAAGACAAAAGAAAAACTGATATACTCTTTCACAAAAAAAGATGACCTGTCATTTTTTTTTTTTTTTTTTTTTTCAATTTTGCTTCATAATTTAAAAAAAAAAAAAAAAAACACTCGGGCCAATAAATCTAACAAATACGGTGTGAAGTTCGATTGTGGTTATAACACTTTCTCTTTCTCCCCCACCCCCTTTTCTAGGAGACGTGAAAGAAATGGAGTCGCCCGCTGAGATTACCTCTGACCAGGCGGACCAGACCAAACACGCAAGCAGAGAGGGGGAGAAAACGGGTCAGAACAAACTCCCGAATGTCTTTTCTTCCTCATGTGCTTTTAGCACTGATAGTACAGAATGTTTTGGAAATCTCAGTCGAGATTATTCATTGTTAGTTCCTGAGAATGTAATGAGATTCATATCAAAAATGTGTGTGTGTGTTTCCTCCTTAGAAGCACCCATGCATGGAGATAAGAAACAGAATGAGCCGTCTGTCAGTCCCAAGCGCTCTGCGTCTGGAGACACAGATGACTCCATACCTGCAAAACGCCCTCGAGCGCAGGAAGAGATCTCCTCAGAACAGGTTAGATTAGATGCCCTCCCCCCTAAAAAAAAGTGCTTTGTATTAGAGTCAGTGTTTCATGACATTTTTGTCATCAGAGCGTGCATTGAATCAAACGTCTCCGATTTTTCTGTCATTTCCCTGTCAGGTTCGTCAGTGCCCATTCTGTCGATTTTGTCACACTGATCTCGGCCGTCTGAGGAGTCATGTAATGATCCAGCACGCTGTGCAGCCCACTCTTCGCTGCCCGCTGTGCCAGGACACGCTGCGCAGCGTCTCTCTGATGCGCTCTCACCTCACACACCTGCACAGTGTCACTGCAGACTGCACACAGAAACTCATTAACGCGGTAAGACAGAACCATGGGCAGATACAGATATAGCCAGCATGTACCACAAAAATATTGTATTAACAGATGATGACCTGCTTCTTCGCACCTAGTTAAATTTAGGATTTTAGCGCAGGTGATTAATGATGAGGTAGAGGACACGCTCTTTGTTTTACACACAGTTATTATCGATATGTAAATGACAGAAACAGGAAATCAGGCAGTAAGAAATGAGAGCAAAAATATATATATGTAAAAAAAAAAAGTAGACAAATTGGGGCAAATGAGGCAGGATTTAACCAATAAAACACAAAGAGGTGGAGACTGGAACAGGAAGTAAAAGCAAATGGTTCTGTCACTATGACAACCAGGATGCACAGCAGGGGGAACAAAATCGTGACAAAATGGGTTTTCGGGTGCATTAAGACAACATTTTGACAACGTTTTCATTCCAGGCGAAATGACCCACACGCAAAAAGAAGCGTGTTCTTATCAGAATGACATAAAAGCACAGACACAATGAAAAGCTGTTGATGGTAGTCCAAGTTTAAATAACAGTTCTCTCACTGATATCACAACGCACGGCTAAGCAGTTATATCTAGAATGATTGGTTTCCCCTTTAAGAGAAAATCGTATATAAAATAAACATTATTTATTTATGCGTCAAGGAAGAGCAGAAATGTTTGCAGGGACACAAAGCCAGTATTTTCCATTGATTGTTTCAGTCTCTTGATGTCCACACGCACAAAGCTATGAATATAAAGGAGCTTCAACACAATTACATTTTATTTCTACACAGTCTCTCAACAACAGACGTTTTGACAAATATGTGCTGCACAAATCCAGATGTACTGTAGATTAATGTAGATTACGATCCCAAATGAACAAGCCGTGGGCACGGAGTGACCCGGGTGAACTCCCTGAGCTGATAGGTGCTTTAAATGTTCTGCACTGGACGAGGGTTTAAGATGTTCTTCCTGCCTCTTCATCCTGGTCAGACTTTACAAGATGAGCCTTAGTGTTAGTGTCTCCAGGGCGGGCTTTACCAAATAGTAAATGGGAAAGCGTACCAATCATCCTGAAAAGACGTTCACAAAAAACAACAAAAACTAATGACTGAACACAAATGCTGAAATAATGAGCGTCTAATGACAGAAAGTCATGACAAAAGTACATAAAAACCTCATATTTATGCTTTATTTAGATATATTTATTTACAACTGCACATGTTCATGAAACACAGTGTAACATATTTAAAATTAACCAGAACTACCAAAACCTTGTATATTTTTGTTTTTGAGCTTTTCACCCTTTTATTTACTTTATTTATCTGATCTCTCAGCTTTTGTATATTCATCTTTCATCTCTCCCCACCCTCTCGACATCATTTCTCCCTGCCCCAGCACCCCCACCCCCTTCCACCACCAAGATAGGGTAATGAAAATAATTGAGCTTCATTAGTCCTGATCCAGTGCTAGGTGGTTCTTGTTACGAACTGTGCTTCCCAATTATGTGCTTTAAATTAAATGTGACCTTGAGAAGGTCTCTGTGCTTGGCTTCTATCCTCTAATGAAGCATCTTCCTGAAATGGTGGGCTTTGTGATGATAATGGCAGCCATTTTGTTTTTTGTTGTGTGCCTCTCTCGCTCTGGGTCTGAATATCCCTCTGCCTTACAGATACATTGATTTCCACGTTTTTAAAGCCGAGGGGGTAAATGATAGGCCTATTTAGACTAGAGATGTCTAAAGACATTGTTATATACTAGGAAGGGCTTCCTATTACACTTAACCCGTGAACTCCGTTAAGTGTTGCTCTCGCGACTATGGTTCTATTGTGATGTTTAATTGAGGGTGTTTTTTCACCGCACATTGAAAAACAAGAACTGGTTCAAATGGGAGCCAACAAAATAGGGGTTATAGTTCAATTTCAACTAACCTGAGAGACTAGAACAGTGACAGATTTGACAGTAGAAACAACTGAGCTTTTGTTACCTTTGTGGAGCGCTATAACGTTTTGTCCACGTGACTCTGCTGTATGGCATGACACTAATTGAATAGTACTGTAATGTTACATTTCCATCAACCATCCGTTTTTTACATTTCCACTGTGTCAGTCTAGTCTGAAAATCACACCATTTTACAAAAGAACTAACAAGTGTGGTTAGCTAAAAAATGATGTTTTATTGGTTTAATTCTGATCAGAAAATAACGTGTCGCGTTTAATATTTGTAACGTATGATAAAGTTACATATATTCTAATAGTTTAAGCATTTAATTATATGAAAATAAAGAGACTTAAAGCAGAACTTTCCAGATTTTCTATTATATTCAACATAATGTGAATGTTGTCTGACACAATGACTAAAGATTCCTGTTACAATAAATATCTGTGATGCTCACTAGGGTACATCTCAAACCACAGGCTATCATTCTACATAGCACACCACTACCTGAAGTAAACATTGTGGTGTGGTGTTCTGACATACCAATTAGTCCAAGATGATACTGCCTAGCTTGCTACAATGGATTTCTATCAGAAAACATAGCACAGCAGTTTTCAGTAGTATTGTGTGCATGTCTCTGTTTGGTACTCTTGGTAAAGCAGAGTAAGCAATTCTTATTCTATGGGCAATGAAAATGATTATCAGGTTTTTGTTACTGTACCACACTGCTAGGTAGATAAGGCCCATTTGGCACCGCACTTTAACAGATGCTAATTGAAAATGCAATTGGAAAAATCCAATTTTTTAAAAAGGTAAAGTTACGTTACATGATTTAGTAGTCTTGTGCAGTGCAGTCGTAATTGCTAGATGTTCAACAGTTCCTCTTTTGGTTCCTGAAGAAGTAATGGTGTAATTGTAGGGTATAAATCACAGGTAACACTGAAATTATTTTAACACCTGGCGAGCACTTATGTTTTTTTTCTTCTCCATCTTGTCTCCGTCAGGTGATTGCTTCAGATGTGCTGCCGGAGAAGATGTTCCTACCAGTGCCAGACTCTAATACCCAGCAGACAAAGGCAGATTCCAGCTGCAATGGGATAAAAAGACCTGATGGTAAGTAGAAGTACAGTCTCACCTTCGGTAATTAAGAGCAAGCCATACTTCACTATGACAGTGCAGTGGAATCTAACAGCAAAAAGATATCGAAGAGCAGCACATGCAGGCTGTTATGTCCAAAATTTATATCCTTAAATGTAATAATGGAAATTGAAATAAAATCTTATTTTTGCATATTAAGCATGAAATCAAATAACAGGCGTTTGTTCAGACAGAAAGGTGTCAGTACATACACTTAGGAATTCATTCGAACATCAACAAAAATATAACGCTAAAACTTAACTGAGCAAAGTTTCTTCTCAATGTGCTTAGTATAACACGAATCATTACACCCTATAAATGTTTTTATTTTGTTCATTAGAACAAGGTGATGATGAAGAAGAGAGAGTGACCACATGCCGACCAGAGATAGCAAAAACACAAAAGCAGCCCTTAGAAGATGCCGAATCCACAAAGGAAAACACCGCTGCTTTCCCTTGCTGGCAGAAAGGCTGTAACAAAGTCTTGACGTCGTCTAGTGCCCTCCAAACACACGTCAACCAATTCCACAGCCAGAGACTCCAGATGCCAATATCCGATCGGCATGTCTACAAATACCGTTGCAGTCAGTGTAGCCTTGCTTTTAAAACTGCTGAAAAGCTGCAACAGCATTCTCAGTACCATGCCATCAGGGCTGCTACTATGTGCTGTCTTTGCCAACGCAGCTTTCGAACAATACAGGCCCTGCAGAAGCACTTAGAGACCAGTCATCTCGAGCTTAGCGAGATCCAGCTGCAGCAGCTCTGTGGAAGTCTGTTGATGACTGAAGACCTCTTAGCCAATGAAGACCAAGGACTTGATGAAGAGCAGGGAAGCTTTGAAGAGGAAAAGGTGAAAGAAGATGAGGAAAGTGATCTGGAAGAGAAAATAAGCCCACCTGACAGTGTTTCGAGTTTAGCTCGAGAAGAATCTGAACTCAATCCAAAGCCTTCGGTTGTGCCTCTGAGAAAAGGGCCAAACCTCTCAACAGAAAAATTCCTGGATCCATCAAGACCTTTCAAATGCACCGTGTGCAAAGAATCGTTCACACAAAAGAACATTCTCTTGGTGCACTATAACTCCGTCTCACACTTGCACAAAGTGAAGCGTTCAGTACAGGATTCTTCAGCTGCCTTGCCAGAGTCTGTCAGCAGTAGTGCTGACCACAAACCCTTCAAATGTAGCATTTGCAATGTAGCATACAGCCAGAGCTCCACCTTGGAGATTCATATGCGATCTGTACTACACCAAACCAAAGCTCGTGCAGCCAAACTTGATTCATCAGCAGCTAGCTCAACTTCTGTTAACCCTTTGCTTCGTAAAGTGGGAACAGATAATGCAACAGTCAGCTCCCCTGCAGTTTTGAAGCCTACAAACGCTATAAACAACACAAGTTGTACTTCTTCAGCTATTGACCAGACTCAGTTAAAGCCCCAACAGAGCAACGAACACAATGTTGTATCCTCAAGCCAAGCTATCGGCATTTCTTCACATTCTGAGGAGAGTAAAAAGAAACCGGTGGTAGACGTAATGTCAACCACAAATCAACATAAATTTTTACAACAGCAGCAACTACAGCAACAACAGTTAGTACAGGCTCAAGCACAGATCCAGCAGGAGCTACAAAAGAAAGCAGCGCTTCTTCAGTCCCATTTGTTCAATCCAGCACTTCTTCACCATTTCCCCATCACAACAGATGCACTCCTTCCACTGCAGCAGCAACAGCAGCTGCTGCTTCCATTTCTCATCCCAGGAGGAGAGTTTCAGATTAGCCCTGAGCTAAACCTTAAAGGCTCCGAGTTAAACCTCAGCAAAGCAAAGCCTGTAGTACCTGAAAATTCTTCAGAGCCTTCCCAGCATGGTAGCCTTATCACTTGTAAACAGCCACTGAACGGAGTTGCAGCTAGCACTTCACACCAGTCTGTGTCTCTGACTCCTGAGGACAGTGTTCCTGTTCCTCAACAAGCTGGTGAACAGATACTGACCTCTAGTTCTCAGATTTACAAAGGCATGGATGAATACAGTAATAAAGAAACAAAGGAGTTGAATAAACCCACCTCACACAATAATACTGATGATTTCAAAGCACAAGATGAGGTGGAGGACGAGGTTGAGGATGAGGATAGTGGAGAATTCTTCACAGATTTTATTCCACCAAGGGTAGCTCATGACGCACCAGGAAATGTTTCCAAAGCTTTGCTGGAGAACATAGGGTTTGAGTTAGTCATGCAGTTTAATGAAAATAAGCAGCAGCTTCAGAATACTCAGACTGAGGCTGTGCCAAATGGACAGACAAAGTTCAACACCAAAGAGGTGCATTTTTCAGACTCTGTTGGGAAGCTAGAGTGTGAATCCTGTGGGAAGCTTTTTTCAAATACATTGATACTAAAGAGCCATAAAGAGCATGTTCACCAATCTATTTTGCCAATACAGTCAGTAGAGAAATTTGCCAAAGACTACAGAGAACAATATGACAAGCTTTTTCCTTTTACTCCTTCAACTTCTGACACGTCTCCCCCTTTGCCTTCCCCTGATTCATCTCCACTCCCTCCAAAAGATCCAATTCAACAGAAATCGGTGTCATGCATTCCTGCTGCCACAACAACAGTTACTCCCCCTACTGTCTCAACTCCTCAAGTTCCGTTAGCGCCAATCCCCTTACCCATGGACCTGCCACTTTTTCCCCCACTACTCATGCACTCCATTTCCCTGCCGGCTCTCCCCCCTCAACTACCTGTACATCTGCCACCAGTCGAGGCTGGTCTCACATCTGACTTAGCCCAGCTTTACCAACAACAGTTAACTCCTGCTATGTTGCAACAGCAGGGTAAAAGACCTCGAACAAGGATCACTGATGATCAATTAAGAATTCTGCGGCAGTACTTCGACATCAATAACTCTCCAAATGATGACCAAATCCAAGAAATGGCAAACAAATCTGGCTTGCCAAATAAAGTTATAAAGCACTGGTTTAGAAACACCCTGTTCAAGGAGCGCCAGCGCAATAAGGACTCCCCATATAACTTCAATAATCCACCCATAACAACATTAGAAGATGTCAAAGGGGATTCCAGGCCATCCTCTCCTGAACTTTCAAGACAAGAGATTTCAGGAGGGAAGAGGTCCTCGAGGACCAGGTTTACTGACTACCAGCTAAGGGTCCTTCAAGATTTTTTTGATGCAAATGCTTACCCAAAAGATGATGAATTTGAGCAACTCTCGAACCTTCTCAACCTTCCTACTCGTGTGATTGTGGTGTGGTTTCAAAATGCACGTCAGAAAGCCAGGAAAAACTATGAGAACCAAGGAGAAGGTGGAAAAGACACAGAGCACAGAGAGATTTCTAATGAGCGGTATATTCGTACTGCCAACAGCAGCTATGAGTGCAAGAAATGCAACATGGTGTTTCAGCGCATTTTTGATCTTATCAGTCATCAGAAGAAAGTGTGCTATAAAGATGACAATGATGAATTATCCTCTTATCAAAACGATCTTTTATTTGATCCTAAACCTTACAGTCCACCTGACACCACAAGTCTCAATCCACAACCCTCCAGTTCTAGTACTGAGCTAAGCACAGATGGAAAGTCTTCTGACAAAGAGCAGTCCGACCCTGACACTGTCTCTGATTCTCTTAATGAGGATCTTAAACCGATACCAGAAGCATCTTGTGGCCCTGAAAATTGTCCTGAAAATTCAAAGCTTGAAGCAACATATAAACAGACGAAATGTCCTACTGAAGAAAACATACAGTCATGTTCTAAAATTTGTTCCCCATCCCCTCTGCATCAGCACCAACAGACTAACCCATCTATGAGCCAGACAAGCCCAGCTCCATCACAGAGTTCACAAATGAGTTCAGCAAGTCCTTCTTCTCAGCAACCAGACCTAAATCAAGCACAGCAAATGACCCCTTACCATTGCATTCAGTGCAAACTGAGCTTCCCATCTTTTGAACATTGGCAAGAACATCAGCAGATGCACTTCCTAGTTGCTCAAAATCCTTTTGTTCCTCCACAGTTCCTGGATCGCACCATGGATATCCCCCTTATGCTTTTTGACTCAAATAATCCTCTGTTGGCAAGGCAGGTACTTTCTGGAGCTTTTCCACAGATCTCACTCAATTCATCTACAACTGCAGCCATTCCTGACTCAACTATAAACTCCTTGAAGAGGAGGCTTGAGCCCAAATCTGGAAACAGTGCTGTCGAAAATGACTGGGAGCACAGCGGGGATGATTCCCAGCGGGACAAACGAATGAGGACCACCATCACCCCAGAGCAGCTGGAGATATTATACCAGAAATATCTCTTGGATTCCAATCCAACACGACAAATGCTCGACCACATTTCCCAGGAAGTGGGACTCAAGAAAAGAGTGGTTCAAGTGTGGTTCCAGAACACCAGAGCTCGTGAACGAAAAGGCCAGTTTCGTGGTCTGGGTCCAGCTCAAGCCCATCGACGCTGTCCGTTCTGTCGTGCCTTATTTAAGGCACAAACTGCCCTTGATGCTCATATCCGATCACGGCACTGGCATGAAGCAAAGAATGCAGGATTCACTTTGGCAGTAGCTGGTATGATCCAAGACCAGGAGGGCTCTCAAATGAAAATGGATTTTTCTAACTTTCCACAGATGCCAAACACGACTGATGGGCTGAATTATCCAGACTCTCCAACTTGTAAAACCATGGACTTATCCTCACATGAACAGGATCCAAGTCCAAAGCCCCTACTAAATGGAGGAGTTAATGAATTAGAAGGGTCATCCACCTCAGTCCAACAGTCTTTTGAATGTGGCAACCTAGAAAACCCTAAAGGTACTTTAATGAACATCGTCCCTAATGGAACCATTGCTGATGAAGAAAACTACTCTGAAGGTAAACAGAATAGCATTGATCACTTGTCCTTTAGCTCCGAGCGAGAGGCTTCTTCAGAAAATGAAGACAAGATGTCCTCAGGGTTGGTTAGCCCTGCGATGAGTTTCAATGCAAAGGATTATGAAAATGATTTGGTCTTGGATTATAGTGAGAACTCAAGCTTAGCTGATCCTGCCTCTCCCTGTCCTGGAGGATCCAATGGCCAAAGCATGGACAACGACAGGCCTGGTCAAAAACGCTATCGCACTCAGCTAAGCAACTTGCAAGTCAAAGTGCTCAAAGCATGTTTCAGTGACTACAAAACCCCTACCATGTTGGAGTGTGAATCCTTGGGAAATGACATTGGGCTTCCCAAGAGGGTGGTACAGGTGTGGTTTCAGAATGCACGTGCCAAGGAGAAAAAAGCCAAGCTCAGTCTTGCCAAGCAGTTTGGCACAGAGAGTTCATCCACAGAAAGGCCCAAAAGAGAATGTACTCTGTGCTGTGTTAAGTATAGTGGTTGTCTGTCTGTGCGTGACCATGTCTTCTCCCAGCAGCATCTTGCAAAAGTGAAAGAAGCCCTAGGGGGGCAAATAGAGAGAGACAGGGAATTTGTCGATTTTGCAAGCGTTCGTCATCTGATGACTGAACAAGAGACGAATAATCTGAAAAAGGCAAATGAGATCATGGCAGTTGCCCAAACACAGTCTGCAGAGAATTCAGCGGCCTCCAGTCACACCACCCCTCAGTATTCTAACTTACTGACTACTGGTTTACCAGGGACTGGCAGCAAGTCAAGCTCTTCTTCAAAAAAATCAGGTATCATATTTAAATAAAATATTTCTCCTATGGTATTAAATTTGTTAAATGATTTTAAAATTTTAAAACTTTAAAATATCATTTGTTTTCCTACATTATGGTTTCTGTTGCACTGCTCCTAATTATGTCATTTGTCTGACTTTGTACAGATCCTATTGATCCCCCGACAAATGGACCGATTGGCAAGCCGAACACGTCATCTTCTTCATCAGCGTCAGCTGCCATTGACAAAACTCCAGTCAGTACAAACAACTCTGTCTCACCCCCAAAGCCTGTAGAGTCAGAATTGAAGCTGCACTTGTCCAAAGAGAGCAACTCTGAAAATGGCAAGAATCCCTCTGAAAAGCTTGAAAGGGCTTCCCTTGACAGTGCTACCCATTCAGACTCTTCTAACAGTAAGGAAAAACAAGACTCTTTAACACCAGCTGCATCAACACCAAAACCTGTCAAGGACTACAGCATTGATCTGGGTCAGCTTCATGCTCTGCAAGCAGCAGGGAACACAGATCAGACTCCCTTGCTCACCAATCCCCTCCTGCCCTGTCTTATGCCAGGATTCCCTCCAATGTTCTCTCCACAGATTCCCTCAGCTCTCACTGGAAGCTTTCTGCAGCCCATGTTTGGTATGGATGGTATGTTTCAGTATAGTCCAGTCCTGCCACAGGCTTTAATGGGTTTGTCCCCAGGCTCCATTCTCCAACAATATCAGCACAATTTGCAGGGTGCACTAATGCATCATAGGCTGCAGCTTCAAAAAAAACAACTATTGCAGCAATCCAAAAAAACAAAGGCTAGCCAAATGTCTGCTACAACATACTCTCAGGACATGGCTTATAACAATGACCTTGTCTTGAACTTATCCAAACCAGAAGAGAAGCAAGCCAGCTCAGACGGAGAAGGCTCCCCTTCCTTCTCCTCTGGCACCACTAAGCGGCTGGATGATAGTTTCTTAATCAGCCAGTGTATCGTCTCCAAAGGGACACCTAGAGAAGGAGGTAAGGATGTTTGTCTGTATGACTGCCTTGCCTGTGAGATCTCTCTCAAAGGGAATGAGGAGCTCATCCAGCACCTGGAGAACCGTCAGCACAGACAGAGAGCAGTGGAGCACCTGAATGCCAAAGAGCATGCCTCTCGCCTCTTACCTCACGTTAGTCCCTCATCTACCTCGCAGCCAAACCCTCCCAGCAACCCAATATCCCCTTCAAAATCTCTGCCCAGGCAGTCTGCTTCAGAGAGTCCTTCTGCCATCTCCTGCCTATCCAGACCAACAGATCAGCGTTCCCAAACTCCATCGACTTCTACAGCTTTATCTGGGGCCGCACAATCCGGTTGTACCCCAGCTTCACCTTCAGTACAAGTTTCCTTACACTCAACTGTTACCTCAAGCCTGAATGGCAATGTAATTAGTTTAAAACCAACAGACTCTGCTAGTGGGTGTTACACCAATGATGGAGCAGCAGAGGAGAAAAAGTCCACATAGTATCCTGCAGCCAAAGGCTACCTGCAGACTATTGCAGCTATAGCTGTAATTTTATCTGCCTTGCCGCAGACCTGATGCGTTGGTTAAAAAAAGAAAAAAGAAAAAAAAAAAGAAAGAATGACTGAAAAAGAAAACGTACAGTGATAGAAGAAGATAACTGGAGAAAACATGAAAACAAGAACCTAGTGCTAGTTTGAAAGACTTTTTAAACGGACTGGATCCTGTAGGATATACCTTACGTTTCCAATGCTTGTAACCAAAAAAAAGTGTCAGTAGAATGTTTTCTCACGTCAATATGCTGGTCAATTTAAACTTGAGAAATACGCAAACACTGTTTGGAAACTGAAGTGTGCACAGCTAAGGACTGGAGTAGAACCTAAGATGGTTTTATAATGACCTAATGACTAACTAACCAAAAGTCTGTTTGTTCTTTATGTTTGAAATACACTTACACACAAAAAAATGAGTTTTACCACCATTTACGTGTTCAAATAATGTAATATCGGCTCACTAAACTAATGTAATGTATTTTAATGTTGTCTACTCTCAGGTCAACATGTATTCATTTTCTGCTACTGAGCGTTGGTGTTTGAGAAAAGTAGTTCCGATGCATACCGACAGAAAAAAAAAACAAAAAATTGAAATCCCAAAAAAAAATTAAAAAAAAAAAATTATTTCGTTAGTATTGGAAATGTTACAACCCGGTTTGCATCGTCATCGAATCTTATAAATGTTTTTTTTTTTTTTTAATTAAATATCGGACAAGTATTTGTCCAGACACAAAGAGTAATGCAGACTTTAATTGTGAGCAAAAGGATAGATTTTTATGAGGTGGGGGTGGGGGTGGGGGGGCATTGTGTTAATGATAGAAACATGTATTGACATTTTGGTGTTGCGTAGATTGTTGAATTCAATTAAGTGTATGGTAGAATTAAAAGAAATGACTTGTATATTTAATTTTTGTACCTTCCCAGTCAAAGACACTTGAGGTTGCTTCCAGCCATGCCAATGTTTTAAAAAAAAAAAAAAATTGTACCCCTTCTAATATAGTTCAACATTGTTACTGTACAACCTTTCCCTCCTGCACTGAGCCAAGTGAAAAAGACCATATCTGTAAATGATTTTCTGTCCAAAAATGCAGATTTAAGAAATGTTCTTAGTTTGGTTGTCTTTTAAACTTCTTTCATTTGTGCACTTAAACTTTTTTAATCCCTCTTTACTGTAAACTCCCTCTTTTTTACTTTGAAATGTAGTTTCGTACTCCTCTTTAACGATGTATTTTTTTTGTTCTTGTTTTTCTGAATGTTTCTGCACTTGCCATATATGGTGACAACAACAATAATGTAACTGATGAATACAATAACTCACAGTATTGCTTTAATGGAAAATCCAAAGATAAAGTACCATTGGTGCATACAAAGGATGGGGGAAAACTCTATATTTGGGAAAAAAAAAAAAAATATTACTGTTTTTAAGGAATGGAAACCTTTTTAGATGATGGAGCCAGCTAGGAGAAAACTGTTTAAACTTTGAACATTTGTGACCTCGTATATATAAAACAAACCGAAAAACCAAAAACCCCGAAGCCTCTTCGCTGAGGGTATGGGACAGAACCGTAGTTCAGCCATTGCAGTTTGTAAAATAGATGGAGATTGTTCACTTTAATGTCTCCGTGACTGGCCTGTCATTTTATTATTTTTTTTGTCTGTTTGTTTATCCTTTCTTCGTTTGTCTGTTCTACTAAATGTACTGGGGTTTATTTTTGACGAAACACAGTGTGCTGCTAATGTAGTTTTGTATTGACACTAAGATGCATGCTTGATTTCGCTTTTTTGCTGAAGCTTTAATGACTACAGACGGTAGCCAGAGCCCCTACCCCCCCCCCAACCCAATGTCCCTTCATCCCGCTGCAGCTCTGCCCACACACTCCTCCAAGACTACTGTGAAGACTGTGAATAAATGTCCATGAAGCCTGTTCTTTTTTTCTCCTCTTCAGAACAACCAATGTTAAAACCGAACCAACAAAATCTTTAAAAACCAATGATGTTATATTTATACAAAGTTTGCATTCCAAATATCACACTGTTTTCAATTTATTTTTTTCTTCCCCCCCCTCCCCCTGTTCTCCTGAGTAGGGGAGCGTTCCGTGTACTCTCATATCCGAGTCTGGACTTGATGTGAAAGACTCTTGTTTACTGTATGTGCTCCTGGGAATGTTGTTACTGTTGCAATTGCCAAATAATGTACATGTTCATTATGCACTTGTGTTTATAATGCGAGTCGTTGGGCTAGTGTCTCTCCCGTCCTCTCTTATACCAAGCATTCAAGTTCAATAAAGTCTGTTTCATTTTACTAGACCATAACTTAGTTCTGGACCACTTTGGTGTTGCCGGTTCGCAAGCCGTCGCGTTCGTAAACCCTTCGGTCCGGTTAGAGATGGAGGGGGTCAGGGGACACTATGGAAACATTTTCATTCCGAATTCGTCAGAGAAATCGAATGACGTCCGCGTTGCGCTCTTTTCAATTTCTAAGAATTTCTTACAGGGCTGCTTATCGGCTTGTCAGTAAGCAGATTACTGTACAATGAACTTGCAGGAAACGGGCGATCAGCAAGAGAATTGGAAATCAATGGAGGTTAACTGAGACAAAATCAATGGAGCTAAGGTTCAAACTGAAATTCAAGTTCATGTCTGAGTGTGCGCGGGCATGTTTTTGTCCTTTAATGTGGATGAAATATCCTCACCAAAACAGGAATATTTGACCTTTTGGCTTTTAGGAAAACAGCAGCTTTGATTAAAAACAATAAGAGAAAAGGTTTCATTTTGCTTATTGGGGAAAATTAGCTTTAGGTTTACCGCAGCGTTAATTAACTGTATCAATAATTATGTCAAAGGAAGGTTCTTACAAAGATCGTGAAATAATGTGAGTCTGACATGGTTTTCCATGTTGACTGTGGCTGCAACTGCATCAAATGAGAATGCAGACGTTTATCTGGCATTATTCACGTGTGTGTGTGTGTGTGTGTGTGATTGCCTGTTGGGGTGCTGGGAGATGAGGTCTAAATTACATCTCACCTCCGAATGATTTCTTCGCATCTCATTAAGAGGGAAGCAGAAGGGAAGGGGGAGGGGGATGAAGCTGTGGGGGAACACTAGAAACAAGCGCCTCGCTTGAAAGAGAGCGGTTGATTGTGTTTGTAAGAGAGCAGTCAGTCACAGGCACTTTGTTTCCACATCAGCGCCTTCAAAAAAGGCTTTGAAATCAAATACCGATCCGATAGGATCAGACACGGAACGCAGAAATGAAAGTGGGAAAGAGTCAGAGCCGGAGAGAGAATCGTGGGGGGGGGGGGACAAACAAGTTGGACGAATTTACACTTTCTCGCTCTGTGATCGTTTTAATACCTGCACTTATAACGTGCACTCAGTTTAATCCAGGGTTAATGTTTAAATTTAATCAATACACACCCATTATGACTTAGCTTTACAGAGAGCATCCCCCCCCCCTAATGAGTCCTTAAGCTGTTTATCCCCTCATCAGCATCACAAGACAGAGATGAGTCTGGACGTGAAAGGGGGGGTTGGCCAGCAGGAAGAGTGTCATTGGCTACTGCAGAAGGTTAATTGACTTTGTGTTTAACATGCTAAATTATTCCAGTTTGCCTGCATGGCATTAGCATTAGAGGACCTCTCTTACTGCCGAGGTCAGCCAGGACCAGTCGTTAATTAAACTAGTGACATTTAACCAGATGAGTTTCTTTTGAGCGAGGATGATATTATTAATATTAACAGCCTCATGTGAATAGGAGCTGTTCACCGGCCGTGTTTTTTAATAGTACAAGGCGAGATTGGATCGTCTTTATGCGGTTAAATTTTTAAAAAATGGAGTGTGTCGAGATCCCCCGGAGCAGAGACGCAAGCAGAGCTCTGTGATACGGCAGACATTTTGTGCCTGAAAGCGTGTGTTGTTTTGGCAGACATGTTGTGCGTGGAGTAGCGTATAGTAATAACAAAACAAATGGTGGAAGATATCAGCACACGCTTAAACGGGCGTAAATCAGATTTTAAGCGCCAGACTAAAATGAAGATCTGGAGGTAATTGATGTTTTGTAGGACATTTGGATAAACCTCATGAGGAGATGTTCATTCTCTTCATCTTAACTTCGTTTTCTGGCACCGGCCTGTAAAATGATGATGGATGGATTTTAATTTCACAGCGCATGCTGATCAGAGGGTGAAATACATCTCGAGCGATTAGTGATCTCAGGTATAAGTGCTCGGCGTATAAGCAGCAGCCAGAGGAAGCAGAAAGAGGAGCATGCTGTAGCTACTGCATGACTGTAACCCTCCCTCCCTCCCCCATCTTCCTCTGGTATTAATATTGGGCAAGACGGGGCCATGGTGGTGATTTCAGCTCCTCTCTGCCTCTGATAGATGGCTCTTACTGATATATGATCTATGATGCATGTGCAGAAAGGCCAGCTCATCTTTATGCATGAGCCTCGCAATGTCATTTCCTTTTAAAGTGGCAGGACCCATATCCTCAGTGCTGGATTTTTTTAAAAAAATTTTCTCATTGATAAGATCTGCATTTCAGATTATTTATAATCCATCGGATTAATGGTTTCCATACGTTGTACTTGTTTGCATATCATTCGCTTCTGATCTCATGATATGTTTTGCACAGAAGATCAGCTTGCACTGGCATCACCATTATTTTTCAGTTGAGTCATTAATGAACTGGCCAAGTGTGCACCGTGCTCCATGTCGTCTCTCTCCACTGAAGCAGTTTTCGCTTATTATAATGATCTTCTAGGAACTAAGATGCTACACCAGGTCCTGCTCATTAAATCTCACCAGCACAGACCTAGCATGATGGGGAGGGGGAGTTGAGTAATACTCAGGGATTTTTTTTTTTAAACCCTTACAATAACACACACTCTAACGCGTACAGTTGTCTTTTTATTCCCGGAAATTTCCACAACCTGTTTTTTAACCTCTCTCTGTCTTTTTATTCACTTTTCCCCTCTGAGAGCACTGCTTTCCCGCATTAGACGTAGGAAGAACCTGCCGCCTATCTGTCTCTGAAATGACTTTTTAATGGCCTGCTGGATTTGCTCATCTATCAGAGGCTCGGGCCTTTCCTGATTCTCAGATAAACTCTAATGGATTCGGTCTCTAATGTTCACACAGTCACTAAGCTTCACGTGTAGCATGCAGAAAGAGAAAGTAGGCAAGGTAAAGCAAGTAAGAAAAACAAGGTGGAACAAGAAAAGCGGTACAATAATTATCCGTACAATCTGGATCTGCACAGGATCCGACATACTTTTTACGTGCGATGTGTTCTCCACGAGTTTATACGAGTCACGTGCGTATTTCAACACGTTACGCCCTGAAATTGCACGTGAACTCAAGAAAGCCCAGGACGTCATGTGATCAGATCAGATAAAATTAATGATGTGTGCAGAAAACCAGGCAGTGTATGTGAAAAAATATTGAAAAATAAAACCTTAAATGAGAAAAAAAGAATTAAAAATGGGTGGAAGAAATGAGAAAAATATAAAAAATAACTGTGAAAATAAATTAATTGTGTGAGAAAAATTAAACTATATGAAATACATCTTAAAATAAATTTGTAAAAAAAAAAAATTATTTACGGGTGGAAGAAAAAAATGTGTCTAAAAACCCGCTTTGATTATGTGGTCATTCAGTTCATGTGATGTTTCTGCCCTGTAGTAACAGTAGAAGTTAGTAGTAGCAGTAGTATTTTTCAATCACATTACTATTATTAATGTAACCTACACTAACAAACTGTAAAAGCATTATTACTCATCCTCATACTATTGGGGTTAAGCTCAGCCGGGCCACAAGCAGCAGCAAGGGTGGGGTGGGGGTGGGGGGTTGGTATTTTATTATTAGTATTATTTTCTTCTTCTTCTTTTTCTTTTTTTTAGAAAGTCGGCCGTGTGAAATGAGATGCTAATCAGAAGCAGCAGGAGCGTGAACAGGCTGCGCGTGGCCACCGTGAATATCTCACACTGATGCTGATGTGATAAATTATGCTAAATCTCTGACCCTGTGTGTGTAAAAGAGCTGAGATGCAGGCGTTGCAGCCGCAGCACCGGGAGAGCCAAGATGGATGAATGTGCATGCTGCAAAGATTAGGAAGCTAAAGAGAGGAGAGAGTGAGATGGGGGGGGGTGTGTGTGCAAAAAAGAGTAGTTGTAGTAGTAGTAGTAGAAGTAGTGCAGGAAATATGAGCAGGGTGGTGTACGGGTGGTGTCGGGGAGGGAGTAGAAAGTCATTAACATGAGAAAAGACGGCTGCATGGTAATAGTAGTTGTGCGCCTCTGTCCGGGGTTGATAACAGTGAGAAGTGTGCCAGACAAACATACACTTAATGATACATGACATCTCACCAGGTGGCAGCCAGGCACCGCATGTGTTTCTCTATAGTTTCTTTTCTTTCGTTTTCTCCTCTTTTCTTTTCCAAGTAAATCCCCAGCCTGTGACCTGTATTTGTCAACGCTTCCAGATTTCCTTCGTACTTCACAACAGGGAAGCGATCCGTGTTTTTCTAATTGTTATTCACGAATACTGTTGCAGTATCATTCTGCACGATATTGCCTACACTCCGCCCGCGATGGCAGACCTAATGCACGAATATTTTAATATAATTTTATATTAGCAACCCCACCGCACCCCCCCCACACACCCTTTCCATCTCATATACACATACACGTACTGTCACTTCTTCATTATGCATGATGGATAGCCCAATTTAAAAAGCTGCTGAGGGAGTCTAATTTAGGCATGAGATTTTTAACGAGATTAAACATCTCACATTCATAGCGGGTAATCGATGCAGACGTTTCTATCATACACACACTTCGCCCGGCTCATTGTTTACACACACATTTAAATACATCCGTCAGGGAGTAATTACATTAAGGTCACAACTGCCGCTTGGTCATTCCTTTGTTTTAAGACGTTATCTTCGGCCATGCGTTTTAAAATAAAGATGCATTTCTCATTGTTTGTTTTCAAATAATAACTACAAGACAATGATTCATATTCCTTTTTATTATCACCATCACTATTGTTTACATGAGTCACATGCTGTACCAGATTCCCCTTCCTTTGCGCTGGTTGTTTCAGGCCTGCAGAGCGAGGCATGATTTATTTTAGTTATGTGTGGACGTCCAGTTGCAGAATAGCCCATTGTGTTCATCACAAAAGAGAAAGGCCAGCCTCAGCAGCCGGGCAGATGGCACATTTTAGTATTAGAGACAATAGTGTTCACCCGGACTTCTATTAAAGAACGCACCGAGCTGCATACTAATCACGCATACATTAAAGCAGCGGCCACAAGCCACACATCAGGGGTTTTACATCTTCTTAACATAAAATTTCATGTGGATTTATCATACCTTGATATGATTACAGGCAACGTATTTGCTCTCTTTAACATTTTTTTCGTGTTCTTCCACATAAGTAATGCACAGAGTAAACATTTTATGTCACAGGTTCCGAAAGAACCACAATAATCGGATCCCCAAAATATATAATGAGCCCCTAAAATCAATTTAGCATGCAGAAAAAAAAGAAGCAGAGTTGTGAATTTAGATGATACAACACATATCCCCATAAGAGCTGCCTTATATCTATTCCAAAGCAGCTTCACTCTCCTCCCCCTTTCAGCAGGTGCAATTTAATGAGATGCAAATGAGACATGCATACAGCCAATCTCATGTGCGATGATTAAGCACAGGATATTAACCATTCTCTCCCTCCTTTTAATTTGGTTAATTCCATCTTCTGTTCTGTCCCTTCATCATACAACTGGTGCAACAGTCGTATCCAAGGGGGGGGGAAAGAGCAGAAGTATCCTCTGGATTGATCCTCCATGTTGTTCCTCCTGAATAGATGAGGAAAGATTCGCACCGTGCTTCAAGTCAGAGCATAAAAACCACCATTCTGAGCACTCTTTCCTTCTCTGCCTAAATTATCTCTCTTTTGACTGCACCCGCCCTTTTTGTTGGTCCATTTTTTTCCCTTTTAAATCCATTTGCATAATGAAGATGAGGTGAAATTAAGATCCCCAACCGAGCTGAGGCTGAGAGACGAGAACACTGATGATCCAAACCTCATTAACGCGACTAGATTAGCATATCCACGCTTAAATCCTGCTCAAACGCTTTACCTAAAATAAAAAAAGAAAGAAAGAAAGAAATTTCAGGCATGACGAATGAGTTCGCTAATTTCGCAAGGTTGTTAATGTTTGTTTTTCCAGTCGCCTTGAGCAGGGTTTCGTCGATAAACAATGCAAGATCCGAAATAAACCGTTCGCCTCGGACGCTCGTCGCCCTCAAACCATGGACGTGAGGAGGTGATGCCAATGCAACATCCTGACATGGAGCATAAATGTCTGGAAATCCCTCCCTTCAGAGAGTACAGAGATGAGAGAAGGATGGAGAGATGAGGAGAGAGAGAGAAAGTATTGTGCATTATTCATACACCAAAGCCATGTCAAACATCCAGATTGAGGATCTCAGAGGATCTCAGAGTGGCAACACGTTGTTTCTTTAAGCACAGGTTCATCAGGTGGTTAAAGGCTTTATCCATGATGAGAACTTCTTGGATGTCTAAAGTAACAGTTCCATCCTTGTTTCTTGATAATCGTTGGTATGTTCTGTCACAGAAGAACAATCCGTTAGAAAAGAGGGCATCATTACAACACCACGGCTCCATTTTGCTGAATCATTGTTAGGTAATAAATCCAAGGCCTTCCTGGTTCTCCTCCCAGTTGCTTTCGTCTCCTCCCCCATTTTAAATCTGTTCCCAGATTCCTTGAGCCAACATCATACAGAGCTGGCAATGATGCAGCATTATCCCTCTACCGAAGTACACATCGCTGGCACCGGACTGCCAAGGGCACCGCTCGACTCGCAGTCCCTGCGTTCGCCGGCATTCCATCACCGATCTGTCCTCGCCCGTCGTTTGTGCTTTCACACTCGTTGCTGCCACATTCCTCCATCCCAACCAAATCTGTCACCCTAATTAACCCAACAAACTCCACCGGTGTTAATTAAGCTGTCGGATCAGAGTGTTTGTCGCTCTTTTGTTTTGTGTTTCTTGTCCCTCGGGCTCTTTGTCTTTGCCAAGCGGCACGTGTCAGGAGCCATCGCTGCGGAGACACGCTGGCACCGTGCCATTCTTGAAACGATGCCATGATTCGGGCACCAGACGGCACAGAGGAGATCCTGGCACACCGCCGAACATTAGCAAGTGCTAATGCGAGGTGCCAACACAAAGATGCGCGGAAAAATACCTATGGATGCAACCACGCCACGTGCCAGAGGTACCGATGATTAGCGCGTTGCGGAGAGGAACCGTGATGGCACGCAGACCGTGTGAGGAGGTGTTGAGAGACGAGATGAAACATCTTCCTGTCTTCCTAGTGTCCCTGAAAAGAAAACAAAACACAAAACATGTTAGCACCGAACCGAAATCCTCATCCCGATCTCCACGTGTAAACACCAACATCCAAAACTTACACTTTGGATGTCCTTTAGTGTGTGAGGAAATCCAGAAGCACCTTGAACTTTTCCCAACTTCCTTCCATCATTCAACCTCACAAATCACTTCTCTGTTAGTGATGGCAGCTGGTTGACGAGTCTTTCTCTTTCTGTCTCTCCTCCCTTCCTCTCACTGATGCCCGCGTGCCTACACTCGCTCGCTAGCGCCAGCGCTGAGTGGATGGCACTGTGCCAACCTCACATGACCGCCGAGCTCATTCGCCACTCCGCATCAGGCCCTTCCCCCCGCAGCTTCTCACTTTACCTAACGAGAGCTCGTTCTCTTTATCTGTCTCTACTTCTCACGTTTCTATTTTTCATCCGTATTTCCTCTCCTTCTTTTTCTGATGAGCACACAAGCACAGACGTATCCGTGATCTTCGGCACAGACGCTCGGGGAAAACGCTCAGCAGTCTTTCTTTTCATATCCGAACAGATGGCTTTGCTGTGGACGTGATTAGTTCACCCATTAAGACGCAGATTCTCGATTCTGAACTCCTGTCAAGTAGGCCTCAACAAGTTGTTTCCCTTCTGTCCGCCTTTTTCTCTTTTCTCTTTCTGCTTTATTCTGGCAAACTGAGCGTGAAGCCCTCTGAAACAGGAGGTAACCATGATGCAAATTAACTTTATTAGCAGGAGAGTGAACAGCATGAATATGCAAAGTTGTGTGTAATTTATGAGTGTATGTTCTAAACCAACACAACATCTATCATTCATCAGAAATAAAGGTATTAAACTGAGGCTTTACGGCACAGATGCTTTGTCACCGGGGTGGTACCCACACGAGCGCGTCCATTGTGTGTTCGGTTAGCGGAATATAATTACACAAGAGCTTCATTAATGTACATAATTGGACCTTAAAGACTGTTTATGTTGTACGGTGTTGGGAAAAGTGTCTGAATAATGACTTTCCCTTTAAGTTTTCTTCCTTTCTGTCCCTTCGTCTCCATCATATCTTTCCCTCTCAGTCTTATTTGCTATAATTTTCCTGGATCCATGTGGAAACCTGTGGAAACCATGTGGAAACCTGAACGCTTGGAACAATGTTAGAATCGAAAAAAGAAATCAGTGACCTTTTGGTCTCTGAACCTGATTTGAAGATGTAGTGTATGAGTGTGTATCAGATATGTGAGGGAAAAAATGTGGGAGAATAATATATAGCTAGGAAGTAGAAGAAGAGAGTGGGTATTACTAAAAGAAACACTTTAAACTGATAACATTGCCAATTATTTAAAAGAACTTGCTCATTTGTCTTGTAGCAGTGAGCTAAATTTCGTTATCTTGCTTCAGTTTGTTTTAAGGGATGCAACTCCAAGCGATGGGATGAGATAGCTTAGTGGTTAATGTGTTGGGTTATTGATTGGAAGGTTGTGAGTTCAAATCCCAGGTCCACCAAGCTGCTACTGCTGGGCTCCTGAGCAAGGCCCTTAACTCTCAAACGCCCTGAATAAGGGCGTCTGCAGAAATGTAATTGTACAACATTGCAAGTTTATCCACAAGCACCAGAGTTTGAACCTTGTACCCATCCATCCATTTTCTATACCCGCTTTATTTCTAATTAGGGTCACGGGGATCTGCTGGAGCCTATCCCAGCACACACTGAGCGAAAGGCAGGGGTACAAAAGGAACTAAAAATATTGATCCAACCCAATATGTAAGGATTGGAAGCTGGTGGAGGAAGATAATAATTGACAAGGTAGGGTGATGTGGTAGCAAGCAGAGATACTGGTGGTGTTGATTATTTTCCTATAACAGCAGTTCATGAAGTGCTTTACTCGCCTTGTAATAAAAAGCAATTTGCTGATAATTAAACATCTTTAGTTGCTGTTAAAGAAATGACTTCTGTTTGGATAAATATAACAGCGTATCCTGTGGAAAGGTGTTTTTTTCCTCCTGGGTTGTGAATATCTCTGTACTGTTCAATGTAATCTTGAATGACGTGTGGAAAGAAATGTCATTTTGACAGTAAACAGCTTTCTGCAAAATAGCCACCAGCCTCTCTTTTTCTTGACATTTATAAGACTTAATAAAATGCAGCTTGTACCGCAAAGTGTAAAGATGTCAGTGCTGGGAAAACTTGGTAGTCAGTAGAAAAAACGCTGAAACTGGAGACTCCTTCCAATAATCTTAAATAAATGTCTCCTCAGAGAAATCATCACCTTAGCGACAGTTTTTGTTTCTTTTACAGAGCTTCGATTCGACAATCCCTGTGAATGAGATGTTTGTTATTATAGAATCGATAACGTATTAGAACGTTAATAAGGATGAATATAATCATGTGGTTTGTAGCTGCTGTAATGTCAGTGCTGCTGTTACAGAAATTTAATCAACGCCCTTCGATCAATCAGACTCCAGAATGCAGCGCATGTTTACAATATTCCATATGTTCATTCTTACAATACTACAATACTCTAAACAACAGAGTATTAATTATTGCAATAAGGTTATATCATGACATCATAGTCCTTGTGCTCAGGTGTTTAGGATGTGGTCAGTACAGGAAGGTTCAGAATTCTGAGTTGCAATGGTTTTGCCTAGGAACTGAAACATCGCACATTACATCATCCTTCTGTTTCATCCTTAGTGTTAATGTCTCTTAAGGATTCACACACACACACACACCAACCCACCTACACACACACACACAGAATGACTTACAGTAATGGCTACTAGCAGGACCCAGCGGTATATAAATCCCATTTCCCATCAGCCCCTGGCCTGACCCTTGACCCAAAGAGTCGTATGGTTTTCAGGAAGGTGTGTGTGTGACCTGGTCGATAGTTACAAGGTCTCTGCTCCTCTACATCATATTATTCTCACATCTCTCTCTCCATTAGTAGGGAAGAGAGAGTAAATCTCTTTCACACACCTCTTCTGTCTTTCTCCTTCTTCTTATCTGTTTTCATCTGTCTTACAGGGAGAGAGAGAGAGAGAGAGAGCTAGCATGGGAAATATTAAGAGCAGCATGGAATTACAATTGCCATGCGTGTCACGAGGCCTTCAGGTAGCGTTGCCATGGAGATCAACACGGGTAGGTGTACTAATATGCGAAGGTATCATATTTGACGCAGATGTTGGCTCTCGCAGGACAGTGTGTGTGTGTGTGTGTGTGTGAGTGTGTGTGTGTGTGTGTGTACATGCATGTATAAATAGTCTTCAGTGCATGAAAATCCTTTCTGGTGGGGTTTTCAAGCTGTATTTTTCACATTGCTTTACAAAACAAGAAGAAAGAGAGGGATCTGGAGAATTTTGAATGCTTTACTGCACAAATTCTAAGCCTGAGAAATCCCTAAACCTAACAATCATCCCTTATTCAAACATAAAAAAAAGATTTTCTGTCAGGTTGTACTAAATAATGGACCATCCTTGTTGCATTAATATTAATCTTTTTAGTTTTGGGACTGTCACTCAGACGGAAATTGTTAACCCCTTAAAGAAGTCGTTGATTATTCGTTCATATTAAATGGTATTATTTAGCATCTACTATGAATTATTCAGTAACTACAGTACAGAAACGGTGTTTAGTTAGGAGTGTGAGGAATGTAACTCATGTGGTCACAACTATAAGATCCTGGAGCTTAACAGGATTAAAAATATTCTCGAAAGGTAAAGGTTTAAAGGCTTATGGACTGAATAAAGCTTAGACAGCTGTCTGGATTCTTTGGGGGGGACGACAAAAAAACTCCTCTTAAAGATTCTGGGCCATAGTTTATTTTACATATTATATGGTGGACATATTGTTTAAAAAGTAAGGATGTTGTAAGTGAGGAATAAAACACTAAAGGGCATTATATTATAGGAAAATAATCATTGATGCAGTGGTGTGATTCAGTCCGCTGTAGAGTTACCGTGATCTCACCTCACAGCTGATTATTTTACTATTTCTGTGTTTTATTTCTTTTATATCACAACAATTTGCCATGATTATATTTGTTTAATGGATTTAATAATGACATGGTGTATTTTTTTATCTGTTTTTATTTATGCTTAATGCTGTGGAACGTCCGCGAAACATGATTTCTGTTGTCACTTCCATCACCAGCTGTATTTTATCTCTCCCATGAAATTAATAAGACTTAAAATAAAAATTATGTACGGGGTCAAAACATTTTATAGTATATTGTGAGTAATATATTTAAAAAAATACACCAGATATGATTTAGGACATAATGTAAAGTTGTGTGTATATATATATATATATATATATATATATATATATGTATATGCATTTACGCATTTTTGACAGAAAAGACTAATATTACTTATAATTTTACTTTTACTTTATATTACTTACTAATTTTATAATTATTCCTCATTATCCTCCTTAAAAAAAGGCATTTTAAGGAAGCATCTTATCCCATAGTCTTGGTATTTCTTTTCCACATTAGTTTTATATATAATATAATATATACTTCCATTTCCATTTCAAAGCCATAG
The DNA here is from genome assembly GCF_019097595.1 of Hemibagrus wyckioides. NCBI lineage: Eukaryota > Metazoa > Chordata > Actinopteri > Siluriformes > Bagridae > Hemibagrus > Hemibagrus wyckioides. The sequence continues at coordinate 4,146,337 of NC_080713.1, forward strand.
TCTTCTTGACTTTCAAAGCCCCTGGAATGCATTATAAATACAACAATTACCACAACAATTTGCCATGATTACATTTGTTTAATGTATTAAATAATGACATGGTGTATTTTTTATCCGTTTATATTTATACTTAATGCTGTGCAACGTCTGCGAAACAAGATTTCTGTTATCACTTCCATCACCAGCTGTATTTGATCTCTCCCATGAAATTAATAAGACAAAAAAAAAAAAAAACAAGAAAGCAGAATTAATTATGTACAGTGGTATTCACATAGTAAGTAAAAACATTTTATAGTTTATAGTAAGTAATATATTTTACAAAATACACCAGATATGATTCAGGATTTAATAATAATAATAATTTAATAATAATAAGTAACTACTACTTTATTTTATATATATATATATATATATATATATATATATATATATATATAATGACGGTGTATTTTTTATATTTTTTTTATCTGTTTATATTTATACAAATTTCTCCCATGAAATTAATAAGACAAAGAAAGTACACAAGTATGTACAGTGGTACTCACAGGAAGCACTTGATAGAACTATATAGTAAGTAATGTGTTTAAAAATATACAAGATATGATTCAGGACTTAATGATAAGTAACAGAATAGTAATATATATGAGAATCCATCTATCTATCTATCTATCTATCTATCTATCTATCTATCTATCTATCTATCTATCTATCTATCTATCTATCTATCTATCTATCTATCTATCTATCATCTATCTATATATGTATATTTATATGTATATGTGTAGATAGATAGATAGATAGATAGATAGATAGATAGATAGATAGATAGATAGATAGATAGATAGATAGATAGATAGATAGATAGATAGATAGATAGATAGAACAGACTAACATTACTTGTAACATTTTATAATTATTCATCATTCTCCTACTTCTCCTAAGTTCAAAGAAGCATCTTATCCCATAGTCTTGGTATTTCCTTTTCACATTAGTTGATATATACTTCCATTTCCATTTCAAACCCATAGTCTCCTTGACTTTCAAAGCCACTAGAATGCATTATAAATCCCTGCGGCAGTGAAGCCCCACAAGCACCGATTTTTGATATTTGTGTTCCCTCTGAGAATCACTGAGATCCAAGTATTGATCACTTTTAGCGGATGCTTCCTTTTCTGGACCTCACTATCCAAGTTTTTCTTATAGTCTTGCATATGGTCTTAGTGTTTTCATCCCAGCGTTTCTTTCTTCAGCTCTCTATAGCTTTGCTTTGCTAACAGTCCTGGCGATTAAATACCTGCTCTTCTGTAATTTAAACAATTTCTGTCATTCTTCCAGCAACCTTTTACAATAACGCGGGGTATTAGGAAATATTACAATACTATAACAATAAAAAAATAAATCACAGCACGTTATCAGGCACCTGTGAAGAAATGATGGAATATAAATAAATATGATCTTCTAGTTTCTGTCTAACCTCTAAATGTAGAAGCTGGAGTTTAAAAAATAATAGCGTGGGATTGATTTTTGGCTGTTTTTAGCGATTTTTACAGAAAATGTGGCGTAAGTACAGTGTTTACTGTGTTAGCCTGTCATTTTTGCAACAACTTAATTGCCAGTAATTTGCTGTAAAAATCAAGATTTTTTTTTGTTGTTGTTGTTGTTGCACAAATCACTTACCAGTTTTGTATGGAGCACCACAGATACCTTCTCGGCGACGTTAGCTTCAACATCCCTGCAATTTTACTTCACAGCACGTCTTCAGCAGATCTTTTAAGTTAATCTTCGTGTTTGCTTTGTAGTTGTATCGACTGATTGGTACCAAAGTGATTTTATTCACATTTGGTGCACTTAGTTCTCCCTTTCAGTACAGTTTCACTGCAGGTTGGACACGCTTTTAAAAGAAAATAAAGGAAATCTAGACAAAGCACAATGTGTCTACACAGTCGTGAGTATCACATGCCCTTTACATTTACATTTCAAAGACAGAAAGTGTGCACTGAGTATTTACTTGTAGGAACTTCATATTTAACCATTAAGGTCTGAGTAATTATTGAACTGAAGCGGTATTATCTTCACTGTGATATCTAACTCGTCCACTTTCATAGAAATTGAGCTATGTAATATCTAATAGACAAGCGATGTACCAGATATTATGTTTAATTATTCAGTAGTTTGATTATATATAACAGAATTTAAATATTATGTAGTTAGAGTACTGTAAAATAAAGTGCTACAGGATTATAGATATCTGTCTGTGTGTGTTGTTCATGTGTGTGTGTGTGTGTGTGTGTGTGTGTGTGTGGTGTGTCATGGTCGATCGTTACAAGTAAATGCCACTGTATATTTGTGTGCAGTAATCTTTTTCTCTCTCCATTTCCCACAGTGCCCTAAAGGTAATACTATAAGTGAATACTGAGAGGATGGGGATCAGCAGACATGGAGATTCATGGATTATCTGAATTAAAGGAATCATTACAGGATGAGTGGACATTCATAGGGATTGCGGAGAGATCTGTGGAGATGGCGCACGAACTCCGGTGCCTTCATAAGCACCTGAAGCTGAATATTTGTGTGTAGGTGTGAGGACTTATCTTAGTGGGAAGAAAATATCTGAAGAATATAGGAATGTCTGACAGTTTTGACCTTGTGGAGGCATTTCGATAGTGGCCTCAAGGAAAATTGACTTATTTACAAGACAGATATGAAAAAATATAATTCAGCTTTTGTTATAGTATGGTTATGGTTATGATTAGGGTTAGATTTAGGTGTAGTATAGGATTTAGTAGATGTATTAATAATGTGTGGTGGTGAAAGTGTGTGTGTGTGTGTGTGAGAGAGAGAGAGAGAGAGAGAGAGAGAGAGAGAGAGAGAGAGATTGAACTTGATTCACTTGGCTTACAGAAAGCAGAAATGGAAATAGACATTATATATGCATATGTATGTGTGTTTGATTTAAGATTCACAAACTCTGCAGTGTACAAGGCTGTGATCACTCATAAAGGATGTAGAAAAAAAACAGAAAATGGAAAAGGCGTCTCAGAAAACACACCTTCAGACACACTTATTCACACAGGCACAAATGATGCTGCTGTCCCCAGAGGGCGAGTTCTGTGTGTGCGCCGTGAAACCAAATTCGGTGCTATTGTGAGAGCCCCCTCCAAGTGAAGAAAAAGAAGAACAAAGGAACGTGGTCTTTCTCGTTCATCCTCTCCTCTCCTCCCTCGGCTCTTCTCCCTGTGTGCTTTTTGTGAGTTTTTTTTCTCTCTCACTCTCCTTTCTACTTCCATTTTTTTCTCTTTAACACATTTCCAACAGCTATTTCTCAAAACATGGACAAAAACACACACACTCTGCTTCTTTCTCCATCTTTCTCTTTGACAAACAGTGACACGTACACAAACACACACACACACACACACACACACACACACACACAGCAGGTACCTCTTTCCACTTTGCCTGCATCAATAAACAGGTTACTGCAGCTGTGTCCCAAACTACTGTACTAAAAACTCATAATATTAGCCTTTATATATATATATAAACAGAGCATTATAGTGTTATTCTGAACAATTCTTGATCTGCTTCCACCATTTGACAACACAGACCTTGAAATATATTATTTATGTATATTAATATGCTTTTTTAAAATAAAAACATATATTTTGGGGTATCTTAATTCATATACATATAATAAATAGCAATAAAAAAAGACCTGATAGAAATGCTAGGATAAAATAGGACAAATTTGGTAATTATGATAGCTCTTGGAGATGCAGGCCTACTTTTCCAGGTTTTTAACGAGTTGGTTTGGTACCTAAACTTAAAACCAGGTTGATTTATAGGTTTTTACACAATTTTGTAAATGATAAACGAAAACTATGAAGCAAACATCATGCAAACGTGACAAAACGTTAGCTTCGGCTGAGGTGACTGTGAGGTGGAAAGAGATTTCAGAGGATGTCAGTGAAAGTGTGTCAAGTGTTCCCCATGCATGTGTGTGCTTGTTGAGGTGGGACAGTTGATTGTTTTGACAATGTCATGTTTGTTTAATGTTAGGTTTATTGGGTGAAAACCACATTTGAATGTGGAAATCGGTTCGAATTTGCGAAACATTAGCATAGAAACGCTTCATTTAGACATGTATTCTCACAGGCAGAGAGTGACTCCTAGCGGCCATGTAAGGAACTGCAGCCTGCTGCAATAGACTAGCTGTGTTCAGTACAAAAGTAATTCAGGGTGAAATGTGGCAAATGTAAGAGGTGCATTTAAACAATACAAAACAAATAAAAAATATTAAGATCATTAAAGCAGGTTATAAATGTTAAATAATATAAAAGCATTTTCTAAATACAGGCAAGTGAAATGAAGGCACAGGGTTCTTGTTTCAGACAGAAGTGCTGTTCTGTCACTTCCTATATTACTTACAGTTCATTAATGTCAGCTAATCTAGTAAATAATGTTAATTATAGCAACATAAATTTTGTTAATTGACCACCAAGCACATATTAATTAGAATATTAGTTTAGGTTGACATTTTGTACTCATTCTCAGTCATGGATGTAATGAATAATTTAATAAACCAAAAAATATTTTTCCCCTAAACATTTCAAGATTAAATGATGATTTTTTTTATTGCTTATTAATGCGGAATTATACCGTTATTTTTTTTGTTGTATTTCCATAGGTTAATTAACTAATTAAAAACAAAGAAATAAATGTAAATAGAATTTTCTTAACATTATATATAACATAATACTTAACATTAAAAAGAAATACAAACAAATACGCCTACAGCTGACATAAATGTCAAAAGACAGCAGGAAAAGAGGGGAATAAACCCAATCGATCTTTCACAGACTAAGTATAAAATTGTTAAACATTGTGAGATATATGAAACATTAATCATTGTCTGATTTGTAAAGAAATCAGAGACCTAATCGCTCACTATGTATGAATGTAAAATATGCATAATGTTATTAGTGTATGAGGAAATCACAAAAATATGTCTGAAATGATCAGATTATGCATGATGACTAATTTGCAAATGATGGACAAGCTCTAGAGCTTTAATATTTCAAATCCAATGGACTATGGTGATTCTTTTCCAGTGTTTTTACTGTGTCATTTTCAGGCCATGTCTCATCTTAGTGCTGCTTCGTCTCCTTCTCTCTCTGTCTCTCTCTCCCTCTCTTTCCCCTTCACTCGTCCTCCCCGAAAGGCTGCAGTAATGTGATTTCTGTAATGTAATTTGTCTGTGGTGTGTGTGATGTGTGATGTGTGTATGTGTGTGGTGTGTGTGTGTGGACAGTTGGGAGGGATCTTGCTCCAGCCTGGATGATTTATGATCTGTGCTCCGCCGTTTTTCTAAAACACGTTTCTCTTCATTTATTTTTAATCTGCAGAGTGATTAGTTCTCCCTGTCACCTGCTACAGCACGTCTGAGCTCCGCGTTAATGAGACGGAGACATGAATTCAGAGAGAGAGAGAAAGAAATGGGGGGAGAGTGGGAGAGAGAGAGCATTGCATGAAGAGATTCAGGTTTATAGCATAGAGGCATAAATGAGCTGGTGAAATCTTGAAAATGAAGGTACACTGTGTTCTTTTCACTGCTGAAGTGTGTGTGTGTGTGTGTGTGTGGCTGAGAAACAGGCTGAGGATGTCCTCTGGTCTGAGAGGAGAAAACACACAGAGACAGCGATGAATCAAACAGCTGTTGATAAACTGTGTCCCTTTATGTGTCTTTAAATGAACAATCAGCAAAAGTGGAGGTCACCCGCTGCGTCCAATTCAAACCGTCCTCATTATTTCCATGGCAACACTTTCTTCTGAGCAGTAATTGCTTCATTTTTGCTCACTGTTCATCCTCTTTTATTCTCATGTCTGTCCATTTCACTGTCCTTCCCTCTGACTCATTCCGTTTGTCTGCTTATTATTATGGATCAACTTTTATGCAACGGCTTCATTATACAATACTATAATATATCAATATTTTATTACATTAACTGCTGGGAGACTCGGAGGCTTGGGTTCACATCAAGGGTCATAACCTTCCCTGCTTTCCAGATGCGCTCATATATCCTTAATAAAGCTGTAACTATTTTCTTTACCCTCTGCTGAAGCCTGATGTAAGGCCACGGGGCCATCATATACTACTGCAACAGAAATATCATCATTACAATTATTCTAATTATTTCTTAGGATTGATTATACAGTAAAACCACAATGAGATAAATTTTCTCCCATTCCATAGCAATAGATCCTAAACACATGATTTATTACATCAATTTATTTTCTATTTAGTGTTTTATTTTTCATCCTTTTCTATTTTATTTATTATAATTAGCCTCATCATCCAGATCTGCTATTTATTTACTTTAAGATATCTTTTGTATTCAATTCTTTTTTGTTTTAAAACTTTATACCTCTATGTAAGTGTAACAACTGAGATGTAATAAAAAATCCTGTCACAATCACTGCATCTTATGTGATAACAGGTTAAGGTTTTACTGAAACTCTCTCTCTCTCCCTCTCTCTCTGTCTCTCTCTCTCCGTAATTACTGCACACTCACCTCACTAGGGAGCGAGCTTTAAATAAAGACCTGATCAGATCCTATAAGGTCAGTAGAACACACACACACAGCAAACGAGAGGCTGAAAGAGAGAGGGTGTTTCTCCCCGTATTGATCCGCTGCCTGTAAGTCTTGTTCTGCTGTCTAAACATTATTGATTACTCCTCCCTCAGGTATAGGCTCCCTGTTCAATTTTCATTTTCCACCTATTTGTTCCTCTTTAAGGGAACTTGATTCTCCTTGTAAGTCAATACACATGAAAGAAAAAGACTGGGTGTTTGACAGGAAAGTGAAACCTCTCAACATTTCTCTCTGCACCTTTTTATTTAACTTAATCTTGTTTGCGCCACAAAGCTAAATCCTGCCCAGATGTTTTGTTACGTTTTTATCCTGATTATGATTCTGATTATTGTGTGTTAGTAATATTCGAATGCTTTTTTTAAAGCTGTTAATTGGTGTTAGCACCACCTACTGGCTTGAATTTACATTCTACAGTTGCTTTGTGTGAGTACTGGGTATATTTCTTAATGGATTAAAAAATTCACATTAAATTCACTCATGGTAATGTAATAATAAGATTTGAGCGAGTTTGACGAAGGGCCAAATTGTGATGGCTAGACGACTGGATCAGAGCATCTCCAAAACTGCAGCTCTTGTGGGGTGTTCCCGGTCTGCAGTGGTCAGTATCTATCAAAAGTGATCCAAGGAAGGAACAGTGGTGAACCGGAGACAGGGTCATGGGCGGGGTCAAGGCTCATTGATGCACGTGGGGAGCGAAGGCTGACCCTTGTGGTCCGATCCAACAGACGAGCTACTGTTGCTCAAATTGCTGAAGAAGTTAATGCTGGTTCTTATTGAAAGGGGTCAGAATACACAGTGCATGACGGGTCAGGGCTGTTTTGACAGCAAAACACAATATTAGGCATAATGTTATGCCTGGTCAGTGTAGATTGTTAAGGTTTTCTTGACTGAACACTATGTTACAGAATCCTTCCTTGTTGGTCACCTTGTACGTCTATAGTCAGAGATCAAATCTCGTGCTAATCCTCTTTCACCTTCATCAGTCTCAGTGTGTGAGCACAGCACAGCACAGCAAGTCATTGTCATTGCTGTACTTAGAATAAACCTTCACCCAAAATCATCTGCTCAATCAATCTGCTCAGTAATGACTTTGACAGCAGTCTGCTCCATGTGATCGATCATGTTAGGCTATAACTAAAATGCCTTTATTGTATTAATTATATGTAAATGTATGCTGGAGACCTTCAAGACTTTCCTATTTCAGGCATTCGGGAATAATAGTCAACTCCAACATTTCTGGAATTGACCCTGCTGAGCAGTCCTGCTGTATTACCTTCATTTTGAGCATAGCTCAGGATGTGAGACTTTACTTATTACTCTAATTGCACCACATACACTTATTAATAAAACAGATTTATAATACACCAATCAGCCATAACATTATGAGCAGTGACAGGTGAAGTGAATAACACTGATTATCTCCTCATCACGGCACCTGTTAGTGGGTGGGATATATTAGGCAGCATGGGCAAAAAAATGGACAAGCATAAGGATTTGAGCGAGTTTGACGAAGGGCCAAATTGTGATGGCTAGACTACTGGATCAGAGCATCTCCAAAACTGCAGCTCTTGTGGTGTGTTCCCGGTCTGCAGTGGTCAGTATCTATCAAAAGTATCCTTTAAGTCCTGTAAGTCTGGAAGCCTCACCTCACAACTTACAGGACTTAAAGGATCTGCTGCTAACATCTTGCTGCCAGATACCACAGCACACCTTCAGGGATCTAGTGGAGTCCATGCCTTGATGGGTCAGGGCTGTTTTGGCAGCCAAAGGGGGACCAACACAATATTAGGCAGGTGGTCATAATGTTATGCCTGATTACTATATACATCTAATAATTCTGTCAGTTTCCTTCTAATTGTCATTAAATCTGATTTTATTTTAGTGATAGAACTTGAGTGTAGTATTAATGAGACTTTATAAACAATATTTATAGGTTGTTATTATTGTATGCACATTTTAAAGCAACATGACTTCAATTGTTTTGAGCAGTGTTTAAGATTTTGTATTTATTATCGCCAGGCAGTTTCTTACATTATTAGGTTGGTGTATAATTCATTACAGGTTCTAATATTTAATATAAAACCAATAAAGCCCCAACGTTTCTATAATCAGCTTCTTACTGTGATCTAAAGCTTTTAGTGAGAATGTTCCACTGCCTACAAACACTGCATCTCATGTGACAACAGGTTAAGGTTTTACTGAATCTCTCTTTCTCTCTCTCTCTCTCCGTAATTAATGAAAATGAAAATTTATTTTTTCCCCATTTAAGAGATTTCTCAATTTTATTTATCTGCTGTTTCCTATTGGCCAGGATTATACTTGATGATGATGACGTTAGGTTTACCAAAATTTTAATCTAAATTGCAGCATAATGCTAATTCGTATTTTTAACATTTTATATGCTGTTTTATTTAAGTAGTTTGTGTGTGTTAATGCTGAGTAGTTCTATATTTAAAAAGTAAAAGGCATTAGCAAAGTGGCAGCAGTGTGTATGAAATAATTGAGACTATTAAAAGAGTTTGTTTAAGGAACCAATTTTTTATTATACACATCAGTTACACTTGAGCATAAGACCAGATCTTCTTCTTTTGGCTTTTCCCTTCAGGGGTCTCCACAACGAATCATCTCTCTTCACTATCTCTATCGCCATCTTCTGCGTCCTCAACACTTGCACCCACTAGCTTCATATCCTCATTTATTCCATCCATATACCTCCTCTTTGGCCTTCCTCTTTGCCTCCTGCCTGGCAGCTCCATGTCCAACATTCTCCTACCAATATACTCACTCTCCCTCCTCTGAACACGTCCAAACCATCTTAATCTGGCCTCCCTAACTTCGTCCCCCAAACGTCCAACATGATGTACTCATTCCTAATCCTGTCCAACCTTGTCAAATCCCAAAGAGAACCTCAACATCTTCAGCTCTACCTCCTGTCTCTTCCTCAGTGACACTGCCTCTAAACCATACAGCATGGCCGGTCTCACCACTGTCTTGTACACCTTCCCCTTGATTCTTGCTGATATTTTTCACATAAGACCAGATCTGAGCTTTTATTTTATTTTATTTTATTTTTGTGTTTGTGGCATCTCTCAACATTATAAATGCTTGTTTAATATGATCTTGCCAAGCTTCACTGGCAAAACTCACAACCTAAATCATTAATAAGCCTCTTGTCTCTCAGTGTGACAGTAGGCACTTAACCAGAGGACAGTAAAGCTCATAATTTATTAAACCAGACGTGATGTGCTCACTACTCCTACACGTTATAGTAGGCTAGCATTTTAAACTAGATAGCGAGGGTGAAAATACTGTGCTGATAGAAATGTGTAGACCAACACGGTCATTCCTGCACATTGTTTTTTGTGCTACCATGGTTCACGAGTTGTTTGCCTTGCTAGAGAACGACCATTTTGTGATCTGACACACCCACATACTTCCGATGAGACAGAAAATCCCATTTTTATTGTGCAGTTATAATTAAACTGTAATGTGTGATATATATTTATTGAATAGATCATTAGTAAATGCTTACTTAATGACAGATCTAAGATGGGCCTGCTAATGATGGAGAAATGGAGTACAAAACAACCAATTTCTTCTGATTGAAATCAATGAACCAAATTAAGAACACGGTTATTAACACAAACAGGCTTAAATGGAAAAATTCAGAACACAAAATTCAGAAAATCAGTAGTTTTAATTAGTGTTAGTTATCAATCTTCACCTAGCAGCTGCTGACTTTAAACAAAAAACAAAGAAAGGATCAGATCGTCAAAAACCTAATAAAAATCTAATACTGAGGCAGCATGCAGGTTCTGTGTCATACACCTCCATCATACACAGACTGAACCATCATCACAATATTAGCCTTAAACTGGAATGCAGGAAGAGCACACTGAGTACCGCTGGATCGAACCCATGGTTATTTTGAAGGCTTTTTCGCCTGGAATATATCTATACATCTAAACTAAAGCTGCAGGCTTTAATCAGACAAATCAGTAAATAAGAATTATGCAGTCGAACCGTATTGTCTTTCATTTTCACCCACAGGAGAGCATGAACTTGTCAAATCCATGCACATGAGGTTCTGGATTATTACTATTCCTCTATAGACTTGATGTATCTCTCGTACGCTGCTTCATCCATTAGAGCATCCAGTTCTTCTGGTACTGATACGGTCATTTTTATCAGCCAGCCTGGAAAAGCAGTGCAAAAACACACACACAATGCGGGTTAATGATGCAAAGTGACAATTCCTGTGCACAGGTATGGTTAATCATTTTTTCTTCTTTAGGGTCATTTTAGAATTTCCCTGCTGGGGCTTGAACTCAAAACCTTCTGATCAGGAGCTTAGAGGATTCACCACTCCCCCCCTGTGGAAGAATATCATCCACAGCAACCATGTTGGCTTTAGGGCTGCAACAATTAGTCGACATAATCGATTGCGTCGACAATAAAAATTCGTCGATGAGGAATTTTAGTGTCGACGCGTCGTATTATAAAACCCTGCTGTATGATAAGATAACATGGTGGGGCAAATTTTATTTCTACCGCCAATATACCATAGGAAGCGCACTAAAGGAGGTTTTGCACCGTGCCGAAGAAGAAGAACGCATGAAATATGGCGGAATGGACAGACAAAGAAGGCAAAAAAGTGAGACCAAAAGTTTCTAAAGTATGGGAACATTTCACGGAAAACAAAACGGCGAAACAAGTTACATGCAAACTCTGTGAAGTTAAGCTGTCATATCATGGCAGCACTACAGCGATGCATGAACATCTCAAGCGCAAGCACCTGGGAGCTGTGGTGTCATGTACCTCAGATGGGTAAGTTCGCGAGTTTACTTTATTACTTATAGCGCTTTTTTATAGCGCAAGTTAGTTTATAAAAAAGAAAATATATTTGTCATAGGCGTAGCTGACTTTGACATGTCCCGTTATTGCTCGTCTTAATACTCGCGTTTATTTTGAATAGTAAAACGACTCCACTTACTATCAATTAGTTCATCTGTGGTTTGGAGCATGTCATGAGGAAGCCATTACACCAGCCAAGAGAACTTCAAAAGGGACAGTTCATAAAATGAAACAGTTATTTGTCATCAGTGAATTATAGGCGTAGCCTACATTGACATGTCCAGTGTTTTCTTGTGTTAATACTTGTGTTCATATTTAATAGTAAAACGGCTCCACTTAATATCATTTAGTTTGTCTGATTTGGAGCATATCAACAGTAATTCATGTGTAAGATATTAAATCTGTAAAAAAAAACAGTAATATGATTTGGGTAATAAAACTCCACGTGATGTCAACTAGTTAATTTGTGATTTGGAGCATATTAATAATTCAGTTGTAAGATATAGAAAGTTAGTAATAATTAGTATTTGGTGTTACACTGTAATAAAACACCTGTCTTTTGTTCTCTATATTTTAGTACTGTTAAGCAAAGGCGTGTGGATGAGTTTGTCATGAGGAGAGGCTCATGCACCCCTCAAATGGCTGAAGTCTTGACAGAGAGCATCCTTAACATGATAGTCAAGGACATGAGGCCAATATCCATGGTTGAGGATGAGGGCTTCAAGCTGATGATCAAGACATTCCATTCAGGCTACATTTTACCATCCAGAACTCATTTTACTAAGCTCATGGAGGGGAAGCATGAAATTGCTGTTGCCAAGATTATAGATGTTCTTAAATTAACTAAGAGCAAGATTGCCCTGACAGCTGATGCCTGGACCAATGTTGCCACAGAGGCATATCTTGGCATCACTTGTCACTTTATAAGTGATGATTGGGAGCTCACTAGCTTCTGCCTCACAACCATGCCTCTTGAAGAACGACACACTGGACCCAATATTGCTGAATGGATTGAGCAGGCCATGGCAAGGTTTGAGATCCCTGCAAGCAAGACTGTGGCGGTAGTCCATGACAATGGCTCAAATGTTGTGCTGGCTGCAAACATTTTGCAAGAAAAACATGGGTGGAAGTCAGTCCGCTGTGCAGGCCATACTTTGTAATTGGTGATCAGGCATGCTCTGAAACATCCTCAGATCACTAAAACACTAAGAGCAGCGAGGTGCCTCGTAGAGCACTTCAAAAAAAAGTGAACTGGCTTCAAGCAAGCTGAAGACCAAACAGAAACAGATGGGGACCCCAGAGAATAAACTTATCCAAGATGTCTCTACTAGATGGAACAGCACCTTTTATATGGTGACTCGTCTGCTAGAACAGAGATGGCCACTAACTGCGACACTGTCAGACCTGACAGTAACACAGAGAGTGAAACAGCACCTTGACCTGAAAACAGACCAGTGGGCCCTGCTAGAGGAACTGGCTAAAGCTCTTCAGGCCTTTGAAAGCGCCACTGTCTATTTGAGTGGTGACAGCTATGTGACAGTCTCTGCCCTGCGGGCTTTTGAAGTCCACTCACACCATCTATGATACAGGTTCTGTGCAGGCCTTCCAGGCAGCTGCTTCAGAGGAGACCACTGCATGCTGGTCTAGAGAGGTCACTGTCACGGATGATAACCCAAACATACCGATTATTGCAGCTGCACTAGACCCACGTTTTCGGAAACTGAAATTTCTGACAACAGGGGAGAGGTTCAGTGTTCAAAATAAAGTACAATCTCTAGCCTTACAGTCAATGCAAGGGACTGTGAAGAACCAATGTGCCAGTGAGAATGAGGAAGCCAATACATCAGCTAAGAGAATTTCAGATGGGTCTGTTTCAGCTCTTGATTCACTGGGTGTGACTCCTCAACAGACAGTGACAGTGAGACCAATAAACAGGATGCTCACAACCAAGCTATCACAAACGAGGTAAGATTTTTTAAATATAAATTAGAACAGTTCTTATTAAGATTTTAAATCAATTGTAACTTGCCAAATGTAGTCACAAGGCTAATGTTTTATCTGTTGTCCTATGGTAGGTACTGATGTACTTTGGAGAGCAGCCTCACTCCAAGACAGAGAATCCCCTATCTTGGTGGAAGTCAAATGAAGCAAAGTATCCAACACTTGCATCGCTAGCCAAGTCATTCTTGTACATTCCCGCTACTTCTACTCCATCTGAGCGTCTCTTCTCAGCAGCTGGGAACATTACCTCAAAGAAGAGAGCCAGCCTCACACCCGAGCATGTTGATATGCTTACGTTCCTACACTGCAATTCAAAGTGGTTATAAAATATTATTCAGTTATTTGGGTTGGAAAATGTTTTTGTTTACATTTGAAGCTGTATTTGAAAATTAGAACTTCAAGACAACGCAGCAAGATTTCAAAAAGGATGCACTTTTTTACTTTTATGGACAGGACTGTCACTTTAAGCAAAGCAATTCTTCTAGTTTGTGTTAACCTTATAACATCCATGCAAGTCAGGATAACTGCTGCTGTTTAGACTGCAAATTGTCTTTTTGTTTAAAGACAACTTGCACTGTAATTTTGTATTATTTAATTATTTTTATGATCACAATTTGTTAAAATACATTTATGCTACAAATACACGTGTCATGGGTCAATATTTCAATTTCTTTTGAGAACTTATTTTGTCAATGACTGACAACAGGATGACATACTGATGTGTAGCCTTGAGCAGATGAGGTAAAACTGAAGCCTGAAATAGATGCTGCCAAAATAATCGTGACTAATCGAAAAAATAATCGATAGATTAGTCGACAACCAAAATAATCATTAGTTGCAGCCCTAGTTGGCTTATGCCTCGTTTTCATGCAGCTGTGTGCTGACAACTTAAAAAAAAGATCATGAATGAAGAATCTCACCATCTTTGTAGCATGACTTATTGACCAGTCCAGGATTGTCAGAAAGAGCATGGTTAACTTCAGTCACCTCTCCGGTTAAAGGTGAGTACAGCTCGCTCGCTGCCTTCACACTCTCCAGAGCACCGAACTCATCTGCACACAAAGCAGGAATGTGGAACACTTGAGTACAAATGACTTTTTAAAGTCAGTACCTTTCATTCATACCATTTAGAAAATACCACAGAATGTTTGTGTGCTAAATATACAGATTGGTACCTGATTGGGAGAGTTTTGTGCCAACATCAGGAAGACCACAATACACCACATCACCCAAAGCCTCCTGGAGAGATGAAGCAGAAGTCATTAAACTGAGCTAAAACCAGACACTGAGTATTTATCTGTGTGGATCAATAGCTGCTTTACGTCTTTATCTACACCATATAACATCCAGGTGGACGTGTAAATGCACATAAATATATTGTTAAAGGTTTTTGACCACTATAGAGCACCACAGGATAAAGGTGGGCTGAGAATTAGAAGTTTTTTGGGACATGTATTATAAATCAATCAATCAATAAATTAGATAGATAGATAGATAGATAGATAGATAGATAGATAGATAGATAGATAGATAGATAGATAGATAGATAGATAGATAGACAGATCAGAAGGAAGATGACAAGCATGTTTAGTTCACGTTGAATTCTGAAGAAGAAGAAGAAGAAGAAGAGATCTGGAGATGGCAAACATGACATTCTCTACCCACTAAGAAACACAGAGCACTTTTCTGAACAAAAAAATCAGAAATATGTGGTAGCTTAGTGGTGAAGGTGCTAGACTATTGCTTGGAAGGTTGGGAGTTCAAATCCCAGGTACACCAAGCTGCCACTGCTGGGCCCCTGAGCAAGGCCCTTAACCCTTAATTGCTCAGTTGTACAAAATGAGTCACTCTGCATAAAGGCGTCTTGCAAATGCAAATGTTATATGAGATACACTTCTTGTACAGTGTTTTGATAGAAAAATATGTGAAAGCGAATTTTAACCTTCACATTAAAATAGGTTTCTTCAGTCTAACCTAATAAAAAAAAAACAGACTTGGGTTTCGTAATTGCATATAAATCAAACCGGTGATGTCACTGTATGTAAATTATTGTGGCTTATTCTAAAGTTACACTGAATCTCTTTGAACACTGATACTTTACTCACCTGAGCAAAGTTACTGATGCCCACAGTGCCTACGCCATTTTCCACTCGCACCCACTCATGTTTGTCTGTGTACTTCAGTGCTGTGATTGAGGCACAAAAGAAGGAAAAGGTGTTACTATAAAGATTAATCAGCATAGCACTTCATTTAAAGTTTTTCTAATATAAAGGCTGGGAAAATGTATGAACAGTGTTACCAGACCTCAGAACTTTGCATATTCTTAGAATGTGCAAGATACACAGGATTGTTTTTAAGTGATACATACACTAAGTGGCCAAAGGTATGTGGACACCTGACCATATGTGGGCCAAAATTTGAAGCACACATTTGTCTAGAATGTCTTTGC
The DNA here is from genome assembly GCF_019097595.1 of Hemibagrus wyckioides. Classification (NCBI taxonomy): domain Eukaryota; kingdom Metazoa; phylum Chordata; class Actinopteri; order Siluriformes; family Bagridae; genus Hemibagrus; species Hemibagrus wyckioides. The sequence continues at coordinate 4,162,294 of NC_080713.1, forward strand.
ATGCTGATGCATTAAGATTTTCTGTCACTGGGACCAGGGGTTCCAAATTGTTCCAAACTGCATTGTGCGCAAATCAAGCTCTATTAAGATATGGTTTGCCAAGTTTGTAGTGGAAAAAATCGAGTGTCCCGCACGAAGTCCTGATTCTGACCCAACCCCACCGACATCTTTGGGATGAACCGACTGAACTCACTTATGCTCTTGTAGCTGAATGACCACAAATCCCCATATCCATCCATCCATCTTCTATACGTCCTTAATTCCTAATCCCGTTTGACTTCTATTGACTACTGAATAAAATGCTTTTCTATCTCCTTGTTTTGGTCGTATAATCCGCTAATGCTGCGCCCTGCATTCCTCATAGCACATTCCTAACATTATCATTTACAGTGGTTATTAAACTCACAGAAGAACATGACGCTGCTGACCAGAACTAAACCACAACAACTATTTTAGGTTAAGCAGAAATACACTACTCAGAATTATTATTATAGCTAGTGTGCAGACTTTCCTCACAGCTGCTCTCTCTTACAATTTATAATGACAACATGAAACATAGTACCTATAAAATTAAATGGAAAAGACAAACTCAAAACTATCTTTCTAGATACATAGATAGATAGATAGACAGACACACACAAAGAGAGAGAGAGAGAGAGAGAGAGAGAGAGACAGACAGACAGACAGACAGTTAGACAAGCAGAGTCTGAGATAGCCTGAGAGATAGACAGACAGACGACTTGCGATCTCTTCATGACCTAAATATTTCTACACTCACGTTCACGTTAATAACACGTTAACCATCACTGATCTATGTGATGAACCCGAGTACAGCTCGAACCGAGTCACCTAGCCGTGTGCATGCTTTAACTTCACTAGCTGTGTTAGTGTGTGAAAAGTTTCTGTGCATGTCGCCACTAATCAACCCAGACAAGACTAGCGAATACCTGAAGAAAAGCGAGGAGTCAGTGACAGATCTCTTTTAAAACACGTTCTCGCCAGCAGTCGAGCAGGAGAGAAAACATTTGTATGCAAAACTCTGGGCAGTGCATAAGTTAAATTTGAAGAAACTCGTCCCAACATAAAGCACGCCGCCATGTTCCCCAGTGACGTCTAAATCAGTGGCCCGTTCGCGGCGCGCATTGAAAACGTCACTGTCGATGCTCTAGTTTGAGCAGATGGTTTGAACACAAAACAATTCTGAAAAGATGTCACAAGATTTATTATAAACCATATTAATTGAGATTTTAGTCTTTGTCTAGTTTAAGTATTGTTTAGATTTGTTAGATATGACAACAGCAAGAAAATGCAACCTTTTATTCAATAATTCATTGATTTAATTATTATTAATATGACAAAACAGTTTATTAATAAATAAAAAAGTATAATTATTCTAGGAAAACCAAAACAAAATATAGATGCTTTCAAACTTTTAAAAATGTTTTTGTTTTATTATTATTATTATTGATTGATTGATTGATTGATTGATTGATTGATTGATTTTTGTGTACAATTATGTCTGTCCCCTGACTCCCTTACTATTTCAGTGCTACATTAAAATGTTAATGGTGAATTTCTATAGTGTTTTTTGTTAAATTCACAATAGAGACCTGACCCAGAAGAGAGTGATTGATGATATTATGATGGACTCTGTAACTGCGCTGAAGTAGAGACTCCACCCATGAGAGGTTGATTGATGTTATTATGATGGATGCTGTACCTGTGACTCCACCCCTAAGCAGGTGATCAAATTTATTATGGACACTATAACAGACGCTGTACCTACGCTCAGTTAGAGACTAGGGTGATGGAGGGTAGAGAGACTCCACCCACTGAGACTCACTCAGGTAGAGACTCCACCCACGAGAGGGTGATCAGGGTTATTATGATGGACGCTGTACCTGCGCTCAGGTAGAGGCTCCACCCACGAGAGGGTGATCGGGGTTATTATGATGGACGCTGTACCTGCGCTCAGGTAGAGGCTCCACCCATAAGAGGGTGATTGAGGGTATTATAATGGATACAGTATCCTCACTCAGGTAAAGACTCCACCCATGAGAGGGTGACTGAGGGTATTATGATGGACGCTGTACTGGCTCTCAGGCAGAGACTCCACCCATGAGAGGGTGATGGAGGGTATTATAATGGATACAGTATCCTCACTCAGGTAAAGACTCCACCCATGAGAGGGTGACTGAGGGTATTATGATGGACGCTGTACTGGCTCTCAGGCAGAGACTCCACCCATGAGAGGGTGATGGAGGGTATTATAATGGATACATTATCCGCACTCAGGTAGAGACTCCACCCACAAGAGGTGATCAGGGTTATTATGATGGACGTTGTACCGGTGCTCAGGCAGATATTCCACCCATGAGAAAGTGATGGAGGATATTATAATGGATACAGTATCCTCACTCAGGTAGAGACTCCACCCACGAGAGGGTAATCGAGGATATTATAATGAGAGGGTGATTGATGTTATTATGATGGATGCTGTAACTGCGCTCAGGTAGAGACTCCACCCATAAGAGGGTGATTGAGGGTATTATAATGGTTACAGTATCCTCACTCAGGTAGAGACTCCACCCACGAGAGGGTAATCGAGGATATTATAATGAGAGGGTGATTGATGTTATTATGATGGATGCTGTAACTGCGCTCAGGTAGAGACTCCACCCATAAGAGGGTGATTGAGGGTATTATAATGGTTACAGTATCCTCACTCAGGTAGGGACTCCACCCATAAGAGGGTGATTGATGTTATTATGATGGACGCTGTACCGGTGCTCAGGCAGATATTCCACCCATGAGAAAGTGATGGGGGATATTATAATGGATACAGTATCCTCACTCAGGTAGAGACTCCACCCACGAGAGGGTAATCGAGGATATTATAATGAGAGGGTGATTGATGTTATTATGATGGACGCTGTACCTGCGCTCAGGTAGAGACTCCACCCATGGGTGATGGAGGGTATTATAATGGTTACAGTATCCTCACTCAGGTAGAGACTCCACCCACGAGAGGGTAATCGAGGATATTATAATGAGTGGGTGATTGATGTTATTATGATGGACGCTGTACCTGCGCTCAGGTAGAGACTCCACCCATGGGTGATGGAGGGTATTATAATGGTTACAGTATCCTCACTCAGGTAGAGACTCCACCCATGAGAGGGTGATCGGGGTTATTATGATGGACGCTGTACCTGCGCTCAGGTAGAGAGAGAGAGAGAGAGAGAGAGAGAGAGAGAGACTGCACTCTAGCTGAAGATGGGAATTGGCCACGGGCCGCTCAGGATAAAAACTCATCCCAGCGCGTGACCCGGTTTTTTTTTAGTAGCCTGCTTCCATAGAGCTGACGGCAGCTTTAGTACAAAAAGCAAAAAAGAAAAGAAAAATGGCTTCATAATTTTAAACTGTTTCCATACGGACGCTGCCCTGAGATGAACGAACAGCGGAAAGTGAAGCTGTTTTCTCTCTGGACGCTTTTCTTCCTCAGACTGGTCGTATTTCCAGGTAGGAAACTGATGCTAAATTTCTGACGCATTATATAACGGACCGTTAATTAGCATAGTAGCATCGAAACAATTCATTTTCTTTGGAGCTCATTTATCGCATAACGTGGTTCAAATGAAATATATTAAACTTTTCTAAATGTATTGTGACTTTAAATTTGATACTAACACTGTTTATGGTATTACTCGAAATTCTACCTTTGTGTTTTTCTTTATTTATTCGTCAGTTTTTATTAAAACACCTCACTCAGGCTAACACTTTCCTGTTTAATAGGATTCCTTTGCCAGGTATCAAAAACAGAAAATAACTTGAATAGGTACGTATTTTGAATAAAATGTCTTATTTATTTATTTATTTATTTATTTTATTATCTTTATGGACAAAATTGTGTTTAAAGAATCAGAAAATGGAGTGATTTTACTTTTTGCAGCCTAAAACTATACTGTTTTATGTGCGGCTCGGAGGAAAGAAAGTTCTAGAAAATTACCTCAGTGATTGATTTAAGACGTTTCCTTACATTACAGCTTATTTTCTCTTATTCTGAGCAAAGTTTTCAGCTAGTAATTGAGAATATGTTACCTCTCATGGGACTGTAGTTTTTGTGTGTGTGTGTGTGTGTGTGAGCGAGAGAGAGAGAGAGAGAGAGTATTTGTCATAAATATTAACTGAATGTTAATGTTAACAGATAGACAGACAGAGAGATAGAGTGAGAGCGAGAAAGAGACAGAGAGAGAGACAAAAAGAGACAGAGAGAGACACAGCCAGAGAGAGAGAGAGAGAGACAGAGAGAGAGAGAGAGAGACTGAGAGAGAAAGACAGAGAGAGTGAGACACAGAGAGAGCGAGAGAGAGAACATTTGTATATTTGTCTTAAATATTAACTGAATGTTAATGTTAAGAGATAGACAGACAGTCAGAGAGACCGTGAGAGCGAGAAAAAGACAGAGAGAGAGACTGAGAGAGAAAGACACAGAGAGAGCGAGACACAGAGAGAGACAGACAGAGAGACAGAGAGAGAGAGAGAGAGAGAGAGAGAGAATATTTGTGTGTTTGTCATATATATTAACTAAATGTTAATGTTAAGAGATATACAGACAGGCAGAGAGACAGAGTGAGAGCGAGAGAGAGAGAGAGAGACAGCGATGAAGAGAGACACTAAGCTTGTTTTGACAGTCAGTTAAATTGGCCCCATTATAAAGTTTATCACGGTTAGATTAGCCTTCATTTCAAAGTTTGCAGATTAATCCTGTAATGTCAGTGATAATGCGAGGCTTTGAATTGCGACTTTCTTCCCCATCACCATGCTCCTTCATTAATGTTTCTGTGTGGCATCTTAAGTAGATCTAATGGTGCGCTCCCACCGTCACTGTGCTTTTAATACTGCTCTCTTTGTGCTACTCCTAAAAGGAGAGTTAATGCACTGCGCCAGAAACGAGATCTCTTCCGTGAGGAGGTGAGTACACCTAAGAGAAAATGTCTAGGGAAAGAGTGTAGCAACCACACACACACACACACACACACACACACACAAAGTCCTAAGCTATTCTGCATGTTGACAAAGCTGTCTTTGTAAACTTAGCACAAATGCAACAGCACTAAGAGCCCAACTCCCAAACGTCTGTAGCTGTCACACCATTTTAAAGGAAACACGGACTCAGTCTTACTAATCTGACTCCACACTCAGAAATCGAACATGACCTTATGACATCTGTTCGGCTTGAAACAAAAAGAACGTTCACGTATCTATAAGCCATTTCTATTTGCAGGCCGTCAGTGCAGTGCTGTCTGATTCAACTCTCCATCGAAGTGTCCTGCGTAACTATACAGCTCGAGATGCATCCTCAGGTAACGCACCTACATGAATCCTCTCGACGGAGTTTCACTCACTTATTGTTGAGTGTGAAATTTTACCCTTGGAAAAACTTTAACACAAGCCCACAAGCTACACTCAAATGGTGGTAGGTAGGAATCCTGAGCCGTAAACAAGTGACGCTTCTCTGACGTGTCCTTTTAATAGTCGTAGGAGATGAGTGTCTCTATAGAGACGAAATCTCTTACAGGATGTAAGGAAATCTTTATCATTATGTCATTATTTCAGAAAACTAATCCCGTCTGAATAGGGGTTATGATTATCACTCTAGCAAACACAATTGAAAACGAAAATTTAAAGTAGTTTGAGAATCACACACTGCTGCTAAGGATGGCTCCACATGGATAGTCATAGGATTAGCATGGGATGTCTTTCTAAAACAGTTTATACCTGAGTCTCATTCATAGATTTATAGCTGATTTATAAATACCAACATATTACGCTAGTAATGTCAGGTGTATATATGTATATGTGTTTGTAGAGTATTGTGGGTGTCTTAATGGTGGCTGGTGTCAGGACGGGGGCCAGTGTGACTGTGCACAGTTCCAGGCTCTGGGAGACCGCTGCCAGATCAGTGAGTAACACACACACACACACACACACCACATTAAGCCTCTGAACAAAACATTGCTCTTGTAGGTTTTGCTGTAAAAAACTCTGAATACATAATTTATCATAATATTATTTAAGAATAATCCATCATTTTTGTTAGCTTTAGCCTTCATTGTGTAAAATGTGTAACATTTGCATTGTGCCAAGTGAAAAGTTTGTTGAAGGTAGGGTTATGGTGTGGGGTTGACACACAAACACACACACACACACACACACACACCAAACAAGATAAAGCTGTATCAAAAGAACAATATGCGTATATCCCAGACACGTTTGCTGATTTTCCTGACTAAGTTTTAGAACTTTTTAAAGGTGAGAAAGAAAACTGAAATATTATTTACAATTATGTTTAATTATACCTTCCAATGGTATCCATGGTATTGATGTAACCTTTAAAGTACCTGCACTGTCATTAGAAATAAAACATTGATTGCCCATGATGCATCACTTTAAAGTCTTAAGCTTAAAAATATCCAATATTTGCCAAGTTATTCTTCTATTCTATTATTTTTTCTTTCGTTTTATGAACCCCATCCTCCCCATCAATTATCATAAAACGTGTCAAAAGAAAATATCACGATATCATTCACCATGTTATTCCATGGATTTTCATTGCCGTTGCACTATATAGCATTAAATTCTGAGAAGTCTGAAAAGTCTTACAAGCAGTACAAAACACTGTGTAAATGTTTTAAAACCTCTATAAGTTTTATGACTCCATATTAAAGCACAGAGTTACAAGTTTTCAGCCCTTGTTCGTCGCTTTAGGTATTTTAGCCAAATGCGGAACCTTAGACAGATGTCCTTATGCTGCCCTCCAAATGGGACAGACTTTATCTCAGGAACACAAATGCAGCAAAAATACAAAAAGACTTTCTGGACAACTTCCTTCTCAGTAGAACCTAGGTATTGTGATAAAGTTCTGAAGCGTGCAAAAAAAAATGTGCCAAAAAAGCTTGAATATTGTGTATTATGTCATTTAATCAGTTAATGGTGCACATAAATTACTGAGAAATATATTCATCTGCATAATATATTTTTAAAAGTAAATATTTTACATTTCAAAAGTTTTCTTTTCCTTAGTACACATTGATACATATACAATAATAGTCTTGTCAAAAAATTAAAAATTTGTGCTTAATCAAAAGCAAAGAAATATACAGTACCTTAACAGGCTCATTATACTTATATATTTTATCTACAAAAAAAACAAGAATATATGAACAAGATTATAAGAAAAGGCTTGAAATCTCAAGATTCAGGGATAATAAATTAGAAGTTAGTTACCTGGTTAGTTCATTAGAATGTTTAGTTACCTGGCAAGGTGATGTGATAAAAAACCGCAGATCAGCAATTTAGAAAGAAATTGTGACTGTAGTTGAGGTGAAACAGTGATTTATTATGGGTGGAGATCTAGTGAACCTATAGATGATAACATCGTAAAAGACACTACTTTGAGTTAGCCGGTGTACATAAAACAGGAGTCTCAGTGTTTAAGACATAAAGTGCAATGTTTTATAGGGTGAATTTTGAGCTTTTTCTGTAGGCAGAGCTTTGCTAGAAAATTTTTTATTAGGTAAATTTAATCAGTAAATAAAAGCCGAAGTTGTTTTTTTGCTGAAATAAACTTTTTGAACGGTTCACTAATACAGTATCACGATTCCCGATGAATGAAATCGAATGCACTCACCTTACCGCACACCGTATCTTAAAACGAATCGGAATTGTAAAACGGTAAGGTCAGTATAAACGACTCAATCGAATGTAATACACAGTGCACTTTTATCTGTGGCCAGCAAGTATGCTTCATTTCTTCTGTGAATTTGCTGGCATTGGGTTACAAATGTGCTTGGAGCAAAGTGCTGCTGACAAAGACCCTCTGTACATATGTTAAATTAACCAGGTATAGACCTACCATAAAGCACCCAGGTGTGTCCAGGGCAATAACAGGTCAGGACCATGATGCAGGAAGTGTTTTTTTTGTTTTTTTCTCCTTGGGGTATCACTAATCGTAATCTTAAATACAGCAAGAAACAGTGCAGATTTAAGACAGATAAGATGTTTTCTTAGCTGCATAGACCTGGTTTTCTCAAAAGGGATGTGTGTGTGCTCCTAGGGGTATTTTGTGGTATTGCAAAGTGTATTAACAAAAGAGAAACTTCTAAGGGGATAAAAAAAAACTTGTGAGATACTAATTTAACAAATATAACTTGAATTATTACTATGATAGCTGTAAGTAGAGTGTGCACAGGATATACATATGCTTTGCAATGTATAGATAATCACTGCAGATAATGCTCTTTATAGTATAATATTTATAGCAAATATTGCCTGTTCTTTCTACTATTTCTAGTCAAGTAAAGAGGTACCAAGCTTTAAAAAGAAAAATCACTGAAAGGAGTTGCCAAATAGTACAAATTATGATAATAATGATAATGATCTAGACATATACAGTATCTATAAAAACATTATTATTAAGATCATATCATAAAATTTTCTATAGCAGTCGATAAGGAATATTTTATGTGTGATTTTTGTTACATTTTTTGTATATAAATTTTGAAATGTTTTTATCTCTGTGTGTGTGCATTTAGTGGATATTTTTTGGATTTGCTCAGGAGAACATTGCCTCAGTCTCTTCCTTTTGTGTTTTAGTTAACTCTATGTCAGGGCAAGAGCTTTTCAATAGAGAGTAGGATATGCAGTAAATGATATTAAACTGATGTTCAGCACAATGTTTGACATGAGTTTTTTAATTAACCAAAACATGTCTATCGATTTCAGTTCCCAACCTCGGGCAGGACCGGGATGGGATTTGTCGCTCATGGGGTCAGCACCATTTTGAGACATTCGATGGGATGTACTACTACTTCCCTGGAACATGTTCATATATCTTGGCCAAAGACTGTCACTCACCAGAGCCCCGGTATACTGTGTGGGTGAGTTACAGATGCTTTTTTAGCACCCTGTTAGGTGAAGCTGAGCTAAAGACCACGGTGTCAAAACACACTTAACCTACAGAGTTTTTTTTACTGTGACATTTTACCTTCAGTCAGAGTACATCAGCAAGACTAATGAAGCCCTTCACATACATTTTGTTTAAACATGACAAAATAGCTTGAAATAGAAATAGAAATGAGGGCATTCTGAATGCTTTGGGGTTTTTTTTACTGACTCCTTCTTTATCTGTCCTCAGATTGCCTCCCAGTTCTTCTACCTGACTTTCTCTCTGTCTTTCTTTGAATGGCAGGTTCACAACAGTCGTTCCTGTCATGGCTCAGTGTACTCTTGTACTCGTTCTCTCAGTCTTTTCATTCCTAACGAGGAGGAGATCCACATTATAGGTTACCGGGTGCTGAAGGGGGAACAGAGGTTAGTCTAATAAGACATATATATATAAATAAAACAGTAAAGTAAAGGGAAGAAAAGTCAAACAAATATGCACATTAATATTAATATTTTTTTTCTTTCTAAGATTATAATACTTTCTTTTAACACAATGGAAGTCATTGTGTGTGTCATTGTGTTGTTGAGACTGTTTTCTTTTTTCAAAGCACTATATTTAGCAGCAATTAGATGCTCATCCTGATTGACTCCAGCCATTTTCTTGCCTTTCAAATGAAAATGAAGTCTCTCTGGTATTTTTAATTTTGTTCTTATTCTGTCGCTATAGACTGACTTTGCCCCAGACGGTTCACAATGTCTTTATCGAGCGACTGGCTGACTACATCCTGGTGAAGAGCACGTTTGGCTTCTCTCTGGCCTGGGATGGAAGCTCCGGCGTCTACCTCAAAATGACAGAGGAGCACAAAGGACGGCCTTGTGGCCTGTGCGGAAACTACAATGATGACGGATCAGATGATCTCAGCAGCAGTCACGGTGAGACAAACAGGCCGAGACATACTTATCATATCTATCAGCAACCAGTTCAGATGAATTACATCAGTTCTGCATGTAGCTGCGGTAGACTTTGAGTTTGTTGTGACAGGAGTAATGCACATGAAAGGACGAGCTCAAATGTTCCAGTTTTTGGTCACGTTTCATCGGTTTCCGAGTATATTATCTGCGATCTGTATTTTGTAGGAATTAATATACAATTATTACATCATTTTTGGTCTCCTGCACTCTAGATAGAGAGTGAATATCTGTATCAAAACAGATATAGGTTTTAGGTTTTTAGGTTTAATTTTTGTTTTTTGTACGTTTAGGTATAAAAACAGATGACATTGCTGAGTTTGGGAACAGCTGGATCGTGGACCTTCCTCATGAGCCACCTTGTCCAGCTATAGATGATGACTTTCCTGGACCATGCTCATCTGAGTCTGAAATGGATGTAAGTGTGTAAGATAGCAATGTGAGGGTCAAGCATGCATTTTCTTTTTCTTTTCCATTAACTCATGGTTAGTAAATGGTAAAAAAATGCAGAAAATTCTATTTATTTCAAAAGAAGCTTTTCATGCCTTTATACAATTTTTATCCGTCTTTGGGAAAGACAAGAAAATCAACAACCAGGGACCCCGAGAGTAATAAAACACAAAAAAATGTGTTGGTAATTATTAGTCATTAGAAATGTACTTACACATCTGTTTCATTTACTCACATTAATATCTGTTTAAATTTTCTTTTAGCATATAATTAATGTTCTTTCTTGAATTGGGTAGTTAACCATCAGAGGAATTGCCATGTGCTAATTAACTGCCGAGTATTTGAGGACATTAAATACAAAGTGGGGACAGAAATGGTTAGAATGTGTATGTAGGTGTGTTACTGTATTATGATTTCTACATTATTTCAATTCAAATCAAGAGTTTTATTGTCATATACTAGTACAATGAAATTCTGTATACTCTGTATACTCCTCTCAACAAGGGAGGGAAACAAGCATAACTTAACAAAATACTTAAAATATAGAATATACAGTAAAGTTTAATAAAAATGTAAGTATAGCATAAAAAAGAATGTAATGAAAGAGAAAGTAAAAGAGAACCCGTATGCTGATTAGGAAAACTAAAATTTAGTTACTGTATTTAGACAACATGTTTTCTGTCCCTTACACAGGATGCCATTGAGAAGTGCAGTGCTTTGCTTTTCTTTCCTTTCATCTCCTGCCACGAGAATATAGATCCCAATCCATTCGTTGCCAGCTGTGTCTCAGATCTATGTGTGTAAGTAACATCAACATGTGTATTCATGTGTGTATGTGTTATACGATATGCAGAATTTAATACAGAATAAGATAATATAATTGGTATAATTAAATTGGATTTGTTGGGTGTCAGTACTAGAAAATATATAAATGTGCACATTGTCCTATGTATAAAGGCTCTAAAATGCATTCAAAGGCAGCAAATAAGTTAAAATGTAGTAATTGGATGCATCTGAATATTTATGAGCCTAAAATTAAATACTATTAATAGAGCGAATATTCACAGTAGCTATTTTATGCGTTTCTATCGCATAAGCTCAGAAATGAATCATAAGCAGGTAATAGAATCATAGCATCATTTATACATATAATTTGTTTAGAATAGAATAGAATAGAATTTGTACTGGGTTAACGACATTCCTCTCTCGCTCTCTCTCTATCTTTTTGAAATGCGACACTGCAGTTACTACAATGATTATTATAGCTATGAGCGTATCTGTGTTTATTACTGTGTGCACATGAAGAAGAACAGAATGTGTTTAATAGGGTGATTAAAGTGAGGACAGTTGAATTTAGGCAGAGTTTCAGGTATGGCTCATAATGGTGGTCATAATGTTACGCCTGTTCGGTGTATGTCTTAAGTTGTCTATCTATAATTTGGATGTTTGCTTTACCTCCATGGTCTCTCTGATCCCTTTATGGTCCAGTTATGAGCCTTGCAGGTGAAAGATATCATACATACCAAAATTGTAAAAGATATAGAGATTTTGATGCTGTCCATTTTTTTCAGCTCACATGATGAAGAAACATTTTGCCGGACACTTGTCGAATACACCAGGGCCTGCTCCCATGTCGGTTATCCGGTCCGAGAATGGAGAGACAGCTTCCCTACATGTGGTCAGTCTAGCCCATCCCATTTATTAAACATTAAACAGGTTACTCAAGGGCAATCCTTCCAGGGAAATTAGTCTATGAAATAGAAATTTTAATAATGTCATTAACTCTTCTGATAATTTATTACTACCTCAAGAGGTTTGCAGTGTTCAGAGTATTAAACAGTTCCTATGAACTTGATACCCATTCTCACTCCTTATCAAGGGATGCGCTAAGAAACAATATTCATTTGGTGATGTATTTTATGTTGTGAACTAGTGTGTTGCTGACTGAGACAGCAGATCATTCATTAAAACAGAATGCACAAATATTCTTAAATCATGTCTCAATCTTAGTTGATGCTTTGCATAATTAGCAATTATGTGAGAGCAGTGTTTATGTTCTGTGTCAGTGATGAAGAACAGGAATGGTGCATCCCGGTAAATAGCTCATACCTTTCCTGTAAATACAATATGTATTGTCTGTAATTTTATTTGTTTTTAATAAACTTCAATATTTTTTTCAGCCCTGGTCAGTAATCTGCACCCAATCCTTGTTTACAGTTTTTTTTTAATCTCTTTGAGTCTGGGATCTGTCCGCTCACACAATCAAACATTAATTGTATTGAATATTGTTATGTTGTGTGTTACAGCAGACGGATGTGAAGATAGCTTTGTCCATAGAGACTGTATCAGTTGCTGCCCCCCCACCTGCACTTTTGAAAAAGAGTGTCTAGGCACCAATCTGCACTGCTTGGATGGGTGCTACTGCCCTGATGGTAATTTTAATGCCATAGACCTCCCTTTTGTGTGTTATATAACTCTTTATCAGTACACTTATACAGTGCATATGATTCAGCTTGACTGAGTGCTCCAGGATTTGTATTTTATTTCTAGAGTAACAAAAGCCTCATATCCTCCTACTAATAGTATTCATGACCTATAATGCGGTGCCTGTGTTAAATCATCTTTGAGAATGCGGGCCTATGTCTAGAGAACTGGCTCTCAGTGCTCAGTAATGGTGCTGGAAATGGGTATTTTGTGTCTGTTTACAAATGGCTCTCATTTTTCCTCTCTGTTTTCACTCCAGGGTTGATTCTACAGAATGGTACTTGTATAGCGGTGTCTCAGTGTCCATGTGTATATCATGGCACCGCTTATCCTTTGGGTCACGTGCTGGAGCAGGGCTGTAGTGTCTGGTAATGAACCCATGTCATTTAGAATAATAGCTGTGCTTGAGAGTTTGGGACCTCTGGTGTTCAAACAGTCCAATTGCATTAGATGCATAATTCATAGAATGCTGATATTGCACATTTCCTTATCACCACATATTTGCATTGTGATGTATTGTATTATGATCTATATTATACACCCCTATATTTCAATAATGCTGTTTTTGTACATTGTTCCAAATTGATGTAACAGCAGGAACAGGGTGCATTCGGTCCATTGGCCTCACGTTATATGTATATTTGCACTTGTTCAAAAATCTCCATTATGCTTATGCTTATGCTCACTCAGACCATTATCTGGGGCATTTACATTTCTTTTAGGTCACTTTCATTTTGCTTTAATACCACATAAACCTTTAAAATGTACATTCTCTAATTTGATTTTTCATAGAAATAAATTTGCCACTGTGCGTAAGAACTCATGCATTGAGGATGTTCTTTCATAATCTTTTAAGTGATGCAATGGCAGTTTGTCAATTTATCGGCTCTGTCTTCCTGTCATTATGTTTTTTCAGTGTCTGCATGGGAGGAGTATGGAACTGCACTGAAAACAATTGCACTTGTAAGATTTATTTCCTTTTCCCCGTTCATGTGGTTTAATCCCTGTGTTTTTTTGTATCGTCAAAATGTTTTCAAACATGTGGAAGAATTGTTCGTTCTAAAGTAGTTTATCTAAGGATTTCTGTGTATGTGTGTGTTAAATGCTAGCGGAGTGTACAGTGATGGGTGACACCCATGTGACCACGTTTGATGGCCGCATTTACATGCATACGGGCAAGTGCCAGTATGTACTGGTGAAGAGCCGTGGCAACACCAAGTTTACTGTCACGGTGCAGTATTCAGCATGCGGAGAGGTAAGGCTGAATGTGCTTGTGCTCATGTGTGTGTATGAGCCAATACGAAACTTTTTTCTCCTTTAACCTGCCATATTTAGCTTTCATTTCCAAAATCCTACATGTCATATCTACATATGTTGTTTAAAGAAGGGGAGTTAGCTGGTGTGGCTGTTTTCATTCCAACACTTTAGCAGATATCTGACAAAACTAAATGTGATTCCTGATTGGTTAGAATAAAATCTGCAGACATACAGCGCTCTGAAGATAGGATCAGACACCTCTGCTTTAGAGCACCACTGATATTCACTTCTTTTGCTGATTAATGTGTAGTTTGTTTCCCATACAAAAATAGAGATATCAAGCTGTATACTTCTGCAAAATCACTTGCTCTATTATTTTGTATTTAAATCCACCCTTCTTTATTGTTTAATTGTAGAATTTTTTAAGTCTGTATGTAAATCTCTTAGTGCCGGTGGGAGCACTTGGAAGGTTTTTTGACATTTGAAACCTATAAATATATTTTATTTTCTCTAGTCTGGTCATTGCTGTAAACAAGAAAGATTCAAGCTCTAAGTTTTGCGATGAGTGTATAAATATCCAAAATATAAGTGAAAATGTGCACTTGCACTTTTTATATGATTGGAGCTTTATATCAGCAGGACTTGTTAATTTGTCTTGATGAATATGCAGTTTGGGTGTTTTCACCTAATTTACATGGCAGTGTCAATCCAAATCCATTAATTTTGCAAGCAAAATGTGATTCACTAAACCCGAAAGTCACTTTGAGAACATATATGCTCAAATTAATACAACTGAAGGATATACAGTATAATGTTTAATTTTTGGTGTATGTGTCAGTCTCAGGAAGATTCCTGTAGTCACTCAGTGACTTTGGTGGTGGATGAAGACGTCAGCAAGCAGGTCACCCTCAATAGAGAAGGAGAGGTCATTATTGGGGCCAGCATGGTTGTCAGCCTTCCTTATTCAGATGGTAACTGTATCCTTTTTATTACATCAAGTTTTATTTTTGTTGTTTGGAGATGCTTTCCTCTTCAGTGTAACATTGTCTCCCCTCAGATGATGCCATTTTGTTTGAACCTATTATTATTTTAAGGTTACTGTCTATTGTTTATATTTATTAATTATTTAACTACTAGTTTTCAAGGTTTCTGATCTAGGCTTTACAGTAACTTAATACAAATTGAATTGCTTAATGTATTTGTATGTGTGTTTGTTAGACGTAGTGTCTGTGCGTAGAATAACATCGGCATTTGTGGGCCTGCGAGCTTCCTTTGGACTGAAGCTGCATTATGACTGGCAGGGTGGGCGAATCTATGTGCAGCTGGACAGCACATGGACAGCTGGCACCCTCGGACTCTGTGGAACACTTAATGGCAACCTGAGAGATGACTTCCTGTATGAGCTTCTCTGTTTGGCACTAAATTTTAATGATCACCTTTAAAGTTGTGGCTTGTGTGTGTGTGTGTGAATTTTGTAAATGATCTGTGTTGTGTACTAGCTCTCCAGCTGGAATGATAGAAGGAACACCACAGCTGCATGCCAATGCGTGGAAGGTGTCTTCAGCATGTATCAGCCCTGTAAACATCCCCATCATCGACCCCTGTGAGATGAACCAACAAAATGGTACGTACATTTAGTCATTTATAGACATCTCGGACATAGCCATCTCATCTTAACAAAATTAAAAAAAAAAAACTATCTATATTGTATAGATGTGATATCTAGACTGGATAACATTTCAACTTTATGAAAAACATTGGATGAACCGCTAAGGAATAATAACCTCTTTTATACAAGGATCCCCATTTGTATAAAAGTATATGATCCCATCTGTAGAATTCAGTGCCATGCAAAATTGGAAAATTGGCTTATGGCATCAAAAGAATTTATTCCTCAATGGATATAAAGTTTTTAACGCTAAGTAAATTCCTCAGAATTTAGCGGCGCAGCAGAGTAATGACTCGAAACATACTGCTAAAGCAACTATTTGTATTTCCAAGATCAGAGGTAAGGCAAAAAGCCTTCAAATGCATTGCATTAGATCGGGGACTTCTTATAAGAAACGCATTTGAATCAAATGATAATTACAATAGGCTATCAACTATAGCTTTGTCTAAAATTATCTCCCAACATCATTATGATTGACAAAATAATAACCGTGGTTGTATAATGAATAGCTTTAGGAGATAAAAATTCAGTCTGACAGCGTGGCACATATCTCTAAATGCATTGACTGTAGCATGGGTTATTATTTTTTTTCTCCTTGTGGCTTTGTAAGAAGGTTGACAGACACTGCTGTGATAATTTCCTGTTGTGTTGCAGCATTCTATGCGTCATTGTGCGATATTCTAACTGGAGACGTGTTTGCTGCATGCCACACGTACGTGAGTCCCGGTGTGTACCACCAGCAGTGCCGCTATCAAGCCTGTCGGTGCGGCAGTAGATGTCTGTGCACTGCTCTCGCCCATTACGCCTACGTCTGCTCCAAACACCACATCACCGTATACTTCAGAGCACACGTCTCCGAATGTGGTTAGTTTGTCTGTTAAACCACCCAAGTACTGTTAAGCCATTAACACAGCATCTGTTTGTGTATTCACAACGAATACTCTCAGCATACTATAGTCTGCCTTATATAATCGATATTAATACCATACACAAGCATTAATAAGTCCTTCACAATCATTATGAAAAAATGCCTTAATTAATAAGGCGTTAAAGTTGGCTGTGGTAACTAAATAATTGATGTGAAGTGGTGGATTCTAATATTTACACCCAGACAGAGGTCAGCTGATTATCAACATTTTGTAACATGTTAAATGCTGTAATATAATAGAGGATAATTTATATGGACTTAAACCGATCTGCATAATATTATGAGCACTGAGAGGTGAAGTGAATAAGACTGATGATCTCCTCATCATGGCACCTGTTAGTGGGTGGGATATATTAGGCAGCAAGTCAACATTTTGTCCTCAAAGTTGATGTGTTAGAAGCAGGAAAAACTGCAGCTCTTGTCGAGTATCCTCGGTCTGCAGTGGTCACTATCTATCAAAAGTATCCTTTAAGTCCTGTAAGTATCCTTTAATGCCTGTAAATGTAGAGGGCCCATGGAGGCCCCACCTCGCAACTAAAAAGACTTAAAGGATCTGCTGCTAACATCTTGGCACAAGATACCACAGCACACCTTCAGGGATCTAGTGGAGTCTGTGCCTCGACGGGTCAGGGATGTTTTGGCAGCAACAGGGGGACCAACACAATATTAGGCAGGTGGTCATAATGTTCAGCCTGAACTATATGTGTATATATCGGTGATAGGCAGAAATGCGTTAGTGAATGCAAGCATATGTAGATAGAATTTAAACACAATTAAATGATACAGATTAACTTTGGTACTTATAAATTTACATTATATCAGTTGTGAAACATTAATGCTAATGTTAAAGGCTTGCTAATAATAATAATGAAAACATCTATATTACAGAGATTATATTTAGACCTAAAACAAAGCTTATCCACTTCTTATTTAAACTTTTACCTTCAGGACTATAGGCAGACAGCCCTAAACATGGTTTGTGTTATAATATTCATAATATAATAATAAATAATAATAACTAAATACTGAGAATACATTTTTAATGAATATTTAAACATTTCTGTATAAAAAACAATAGCCTGTGGCATTCATTGTTAAAGAATCTGAATTTGTGTGTGATGGTGCTTTGATTTGTAAATGTGTGTGTGTGTGTGTGTAGGCATGATCTGTTTAGGAGGAATGATGTACCACTCTTGCACAACGTCTTGTGGGAGAACATGTCAGTCAGTGAGTAGTGGTGAAGAATGTGATGGAGACTGTGCTGAAGGGTGTGGCTGCATGGATGAGATGTTCTATGATCACGCACGTCAACGCTGTGTACCACTGTAAGCAAAACACACCGACACACACACACATACACACACACATTTGTCACATTGTTTTTTAAGTTAGTTTTGTCTTTTATATAAGTTGAAAAGTCATGGGATTCTGTTTGTTTAGTTCTCAGTGTCACTGTTACTTCATGGGTTCAGTCTTTCAGCCAGGAGAAGTGTCCTTTAGCTCCTCTGGGCCTTGGTAAGTGTGTGTGTGTGTGTGTGTGTGCAAGTTTGTGAAGTGTACTGGGAAAAAGTGGTATAATACAGCTTCTGTATAATAGCAAGTCATGAATATTTTGGGAAATGTAAATTGTGTTATAAAGATGTGTCTTGTATTATAAAAATGTTTCTTTACTGTTCTAAATGTTTTGCTAATTCTGTAATGCTAACTTTAATCGTATCTGCTAACATAGTACAGGAAAATATAATGCCATTTGTTTTTTTAAGTCTCTGCAGAAATGGTCGTATGGAGTGTGTGCCTGAGGAAAGAGGTAAATGCTGAAATTGCGCCTTTTCATATTCTTGCCTTGATTTTTAACCTTCTGCTATAAAAAAATATCTGAGGCCTAAGATTATACCTCCAATTAGCTTCGAATTATTTCCTGTTATTGGTGTCCAGGATGTGGCATACAGTACGCAGTATACAATGTTCATGCTAATTTACGTTTACATTTTCATTTAATACTATCATATTGTAATGATTTCAGTAACATCTCTGTCTGGAGTTTTGAAACTTGTGTCTAATTTCTAATCTTAATGACTAATGATAAATAAACTATTATTACTTGCATAGATTCCATTTTCTCGACCTGTTGTAAAATACAAAGCTAAATTTCGATAAATTTTGTCCGACAATGCAGTGTGTTGGAATTGTAAAACTTTACAAAACCCTCTCTTCACTTTACCGTTTATTAATTTATCCATTCAGAGCCAGAGACAGATGATTGTCCAAATGGAAAAGTTTACTATAACTGCAGGGGTCCCCAAGGTGTAGGACCATCTGGCGTGGGCGTGGCTTGCGAAGTCACCTGTAGGAACCTGATGCTGAACCTTACCTGTCCTCCTTTGACCCCCTGTGTGTCTGGGTGTGGATGTCCAGCAGGGTAATCTGTATCTGTCTGTCAGACTAGAACGGGATTTAACTGAATGATTGGATTGCTTTTTGGATCTTGTAAAGAAGATTTTTTAATGATTGTGTGTGTGTGTGTGTGTGTTTAATATGCACAGGTTAGTTGGTCATAATGGAGAGTGCTATTATCCAGAAAACTGCCCATGTGTCTGGCTTGGTCTTGAGTATCTTCCAGGACAGACAGTGGATACTCCTTGTTACCGCTGGTCAGTGTGTTTATATGGGATTTCTTGTTAACAGTTTATCTTTATTGGCACTTTTTTGAACGAGGTGTGTATTGATTTTCTTTTCAGTGTGTGTCATCGTGGGTTCTTTAATTGCACATACTTCCCCTGTCCAGCTGTGTGCACTATCTATAGCGACCGTCATTACCACACGTTCGACGGCCTGGAATATGACTATGCAAGTGATTGCCAAGTTTACCTTATAAAGGTAATGCTGTGTGTGTGTGTGTGTGTGTGTAAATGAGTTTAAATTGACACACTATGCATGGAAATAGCATGTAGTATATTAGGAACATGAACATATTTCCAGTACACCACTGATTTTTGTGGCAAATATATATCCCATAACAAGCACTATTTAATTATATAATACTAATACGATTCAATTAGTAATATAATACAATCCAGAGGAAGGCAACAAAGGCAGCAGATATAGTGCCTTATGTAAGAATGGTAGTATTACAAACTGGAAATGTACTGGGTACAGTTGGCTTTATTATAATATTATAATTTTACAAGATTTTATTGGGTGGAAACTCAATGTAAAATGAAAAGTTTGCGATTGCATTCTGCTGCTTTTATTTCTAAATAATCTTGCAAACCGTGTAGATTTTCTTCAAACCCAATATTATGGGTTATTTTGTACAGATGAAGGATATGTAATATATTTTCAAGTAAGTCTATTTTACTTCCAGGTTGTAACTCTACTATCTGTGGAAAAGTTCAAGGGGGCACATACTTATACAAGACATTTTGAACACAGCCCAAGTGTGTCAGCTAAGGAAAGGGGTCCAAAGTGTCACCCATTGTTGACCGTTTGTGAGTAAATCGGATTTATTAGCAGAAAGGAGCTTACCAGCCTCCACAAGTGGAATGTTTTTATCACATCTACAATGACACGCCTTTAAACTTGCCAAAACGTTTTTAATACCAACAAAGAGGCTAAGAAGGTGTGTGAGTGAGTGAGCTTTCCTTAGCGACTCGCTGTCATGGTGGATAGAATAGCTAGAAAGGATTGGCTCTCACTGCTCCTAATCTTGGGAAAATCAGAGTGGATTTTTAATTAGAGCAGGATTGCTGTAATGGAGCCCGGCTGAATGTCAAACCTGCACGAACACAGCACACAAACTTTGCAATAGCCCTCACTTAACAAAGAGCAATCTGTTCCCAATCAGCCTACACACTGGTACACACCCTGCTCCTGCGTTCTGTGTATGTGTGTGTGTGTGTGTGTGTAGGTGTGTGTCTGTCTGTCTGTCTGTCTGTGCAGGGTTAGTGAAAGGACTCTGGTGTCTGTTAAAGGGCACTAAGTCTCGGAGGAGCCCATTGATCTACTCTGGGGACGGAGCCCTCGGCCTCTACAAACAGACCCTACACACACACACACATACACACACATTGAGATTAGGTTTAATATGCTAACCTTACTAATGAAACTGGATATGAAGTGGATAGAGATTAGCTGCAGATTCAGTGGATAGAGATTAGGCTAAAAAAAAAAACACTGACGTATTCCTTTAATATTTTGCCTGATTTCTGTTTTTCCATAAACAGAGTGTAGGCGATACAGAGATTTCTATTACGGCTCAGAATAAAGACTGCTACGAGAGTGGAATAGTCTGCATGAAGAACCTGCTCATCTATGTCGGCCTCACTAAAATCTATTTCAACGACAACTCAGGCAGACCCGTAAGCCATCTGTTTACATTTTGCTGATTGTGAATGTGCTCTTCTGGCGGCTTGTTTTCAGGGATGGTGTACACCTGCTCTGTTTTGTATGTGTGGGGTTCATTGTGTTTGTGGTGGTTTTTCAGAGCCCCTCTACTGTTATTGGACGAGGATACGAATTTGAGCTGTGGACTGCAGGCTACTACACGGTGGTCCATTTCCCCAACCATGACTTAACTGTGTTGTGGGATCGAAAAACAACCATTCACATTCGTGCTGGGCCACGATGGAAGGTTAGAGTTGCTACCTCACCTTTTATAATTTACAGACTAATGGTAACATTATGAATCTGTAATAGATCTTCTTCTTTCAGCTTTTCCCTTTTCCCTCTCTCTCCACCTGTCCCTATTCCTAGCTTCATATCCTCATTTATTACATCCATATACCTCCTCTTTGGCCTTCCTCTTTGCCTCCTGCCTGGCAGCTCCATGTCCAACATTCTCCTACCGATATAATGAATATGTAATGGATAAAGCATTAATATATTGCTATACAGGTAGAGCCACTAATATCACAGAAATATTATTATACTTTATAAGTTTCAGGTTTATTCATTCTTTGACGTAATGTATGTGGACACCTGACCATCACAATTATATGTGATTTTAAATATCATATACCGGATTTATTTCCCATTCTGCTGCTATATTAACCTCCACTCCTCTGGGAATGCTTTCCACTATATTTCATAGTGTGGTTATAGGATTTGTTCATTCATCCATGAAAGCAATTCTTTAACCTGTTTCAAATTATTTGATTATACTTTTCTAGTAATCTGTCAGCAAACCTACATACAAACAGTACAAACATTCAAATACTGCATTTCTTTGGGGGTAAACTTGATCTGGTCTTGATCTAAAAACACCATCTAAATTACTTGACGTCATTGAGCTCAGCTTGGAAAGCTGCCCCATAGAAAGTGGTGGTGCAGTGGACATGTCTGGCTTAAGCCCATTGAAGCATCTACGTTTTCCTATCTATGACTCACGCGTAGGTTCAGCAGAGATCTGGGGTCAGTCGAGGGGCAAGGGATAGCTTGTGAATGTTTTCATTGTAATTGCAGTTTACCTCACATCTGCACATTACAGCATCTTTAACAAATCTGTTTCTGAATTATCTTAATAAATTAATACTTGGACTGCTGCACTACCTTACATTTGACAACCTTAACCAAATGGTTGTTGGTAAAAGATTATCAGTAACCAGTCTATATGTGTGTGTGTGTTTGTTTGTATTCAGGGTCAGTTCAGTGGCATGTGTGGGAACTTTGACATGGTGACAGTGAATGACATGACCACAGCAGGGCACATGGAGGTCAGCAATGCTCAGGCTTTTGGAAATAGCTGGGCTCTTGGCCAGGTACGTGAGTGCAATCAGGCATGTTACACGCTCATCAGATACCAGGGCTGTGAGAGACAAACAGGGGGTGGAGTTTGGAGTTGGGGAGTAATAAACATGCTAAAATTAGACAATTAATGTAAAAAAAAACTGCCCATAGACATGTTAATGTGGTATGATTGATCATTTCTTACGTGTTTCGAACGGTCACCCCAAAACCCCATCCCTTAGTAGTAAGAAGTCTCTAGTAATCTACTGTCTGTTGTTTTACTCTTTTAAAGGTTCATATGTAAACACATAAGGTGCTAAGACTATGTTCCTGTTCAATTATACACCTGTCTTTAATGCATTGTTCAGCTGATGTTTGGTCAATCACTATCACTTGACAGTTTACTTAAGGTTGGAAACTGGTGCCAAGTGTGAATATTTACTGAATAGCAAAGTAGCAAATTAACCTTAGTGGTTAGTTTGAAGTGATATTCAGATTTGCTAGTTTAATCCGCAGATCTTTTTTTATTTTTTTTACGATGATTAGAAGGTACATCTGGTCAAAATGGGATGTTTTAATAATCTGATTAACAGTTGTTAAACTCATTGCATTATGTTTGTGTGTGTATGTGTTGTACATAGTGTGAGAGTGATTTCATAGTGCGCAGACCATGTGAAGCAGACCTGAGCAGACAACCATACGCTAAGCGAGAGTGCGGCCTTCTCTACAGTGACGTTTTTGCTTCATGCCACAATGTGGTAAGTGTCTCCATTGGGAGCGTAGAGACATGTTCTGTGTTCTACAGAAAAAGGTCATTGCTTACCCACGGCGCACACACACGTCTGTTAGTGATGCACCAGCAGATAGCAGTGTGACTAAGGGCAAGATTCCCCAGTGATGAGAAAATGCTTTGCAGAATTGCCCAGCAGGGGGTGTGGTTTAATAGGAAAAGGGAATTGAATGTTATAAGTTAATTTCAGAAATGAGCTTGATTTGCTAGAATAGTGATGTTATTTGTGTTGATTATAAAAACATGAAAAAATAGCATAATTGAATGAATTAAAATTTAGGATCTGGATCATTTTAAAAATCTGGATCATTTAAAAAATTAAAACAATACCGAAAATCTAAAATACAGTCATGGTCATTTCTGGGGAAAAAAAATATATGTTAAAATTCTATATTTTTGAAAATTATTTTTATCTACAAATTTGTTGTTGCTTTAGAGCAAATCGTTTTACAGAGGCTTTAAAGCAAAAGAGAAAGAAGGAGAATCTAGTAAAGAATATACCGATCAGGCATAATATTATGAGCACTGACAGGTTAGGTGAATAAGACTGATGATCTCCTCATCATGGCACCTGTTAGTGGGTGGGATATATTAGGCAGCAAGTCAACATTTTGTCCTCAAAGTTGATGTGTTAGAAGCAGGAAAAATGGACAAGTGTAAAGATTTGAGCGAGTTTGACGAAGGGCCAAATTGTGATGGCTAGACCACTGGATCAGAGCATCTCCAAAACTGCAGCTCTTGTGGGGTGTTCCCGGTCTGCAGTGGTCAGTATCTATCAAAAGTGGTCCAATGAAGGAACAGTGGTGAACCGGTGACAGGGTCATTGATGCACATGGGGCTCGTGTGGTCCAATCCAACAGATGAGATACTGTTGCTCAGATTGCTGGTTCTGATAGAAAGGGGTCAGAATACGCAGAGCATGACAGGTCAGGGCTGTTTTGGCAGCAAAAGG
The DNA here is from genome assembly GCF_019097595.1 of Hemibagrus wyckioides. Classification (NCBI taxonomy): domain Eukaryota; kingdom Metazoa; phylum Chordata; class Actinopteri; order Siluriformes; family Bagridae; genus Hemibagrus; species Hemibagrus wyckioides. The sequence continues at coordinate 4,186,466 of NC_080713.1, forward strand.
TGGACCAACACAATATTAAGCAGGTGGTCATAATGTGCCTGATCGGTGTACATAAGCGGAATGAAAAAAAATACCATTATGTGCAATCAAGGTTTTTTTTTATGTCAGGTAACTTGTGCACATAAGTGACACGGAATGAGAATGAAAATTTTTTAATGCTAAAAATATACATTTCTGTTAAAATAAAACCATATGGTGTTCCCATGTCTTTAAGGTAAAATTGTTAGTTGTTACATGTGCTATTCATTTTATATATTAATTTTGCCTCATTTTTATGAGGGTGCCAGATAAATTTTCAAGCTGACTTACTTATATTTATATTGCAGCACCAGTGTGTATCATTAGCCCTGTTTATAATGCTGATTGGCATGGACTGAATGAGAGTGTAAATTAAGCTAAGCGGACACTTGGTGTCTTGACCTGCTGTATTGTTCTGTGCTCACTAGTGTGACTAATCTCTGACAAACCCCCAGGTGGATGTGACCTGGTTTTATAAAAACTGCCTGACAGACACCTGTAACTGCAATCGAGGGGGCGACTGTGAGTGTTTGTGTACCAGCATTGCTGCATACGCACATAAGTGCTGCCAACATGGCGTCACGGTACATTGGAGATCTCCCACTGTCTGCCGTAAGTGCACACACAGTCACGATCTAGTGACCTGCTGACCTCCGACTGCTGTCCATCATCATGAGCAGATTAATTATTTAGCAAACACACCTTCACGTCACTAAAGAACACAAGAATACGGTCATTTTGTACAGTATATTGATGTTGTTTCTTTGTTTCTTTTACAGCATATGACTGTGAATACTACAACCAAGGTATGTACTATCCTCTGTCTTCTAAACATATATTTACTAATACAGGGCAATGTTTATAGGTGACTACACAATTTACATGTCCAGTAGATGAACTGAAAAGATTCTAAAACTGTTCAGAGGATGTGAAAGAGGTTTGTTAATTATATAGAATAAATACACTGACCAGACATAACATTATGACCACCTGACTAATATTGTGCTGGTCCTTCATTTGCTGCCCCCTTTCTATCAGAACCAGCATTAACTTCTTCAGCAATTTGAGCAACAGTAGCTCGTCTGTTGGATCGGATCACACGGGCCAGCCTTCACTCCCCTTGCCCACCCATGACCCTGTCTCCGTTTCACCACTGTTCCTTCCTTGGACCACTTTTGATAGATACTGACCACTGCAGACCAGGAACACCCCTCAAAAGCTCTAGTTTTGCAGATGCTCTGATCCAGTGGTCTAGCCATCACAATTTGGCCCTTGTTAAACTCAAAGCTCAAATCCTTACGCTTGTCCATTTTTCCTGCTTCTAACACATCAACTTTAAGGACAAAATGTTGACTTGCTGCCTAATATATCCCACCCACTAACAGGTGCCATGATGAGGAGATCATCAGTCTTATTCACTTCACCTCTCACTGCTCATAATGTTATGCCTGATCGGTGTATTTATATCACATATAGACAAGACCTTTTGTTTCACCATTATGTCTTTACATTCTTTACCACATATTCTTCCCTTTGAAAACTTCCATAAGTAAGCGTAAATAGACATGATTGAGAATAATTAAAAATATATAAACTCTACATACCTATATTATGTCTGTTTTTGTGTGGGTCTGTGTTTAGAGCTGGGTGAGGGTCCATTCACTTTGTCTGCCACTGAGCTGAATGATTCAGTGTGCGTGCTTGGAGCGAATGTCAGTAGTGGAGAGGTGTTTCCTCTGCTGAAGAGTAGCGCTCAGCCAACTGCCATCTTCAACCTCATGATCACCAGTGGACTTTACAAGGACCGAGCTTCACGTAAGGGAACACGTTCACATTCATTCAGTTTCATTTTTATTTGGTGGTGATTAGGGCTGGAAATTATTGCACATGTGGCTGTTAGCATAAGTTGAGAGCTACCAAGATAAGTGCTAGCCTACCCCAGCTAAACCCCAGCTAGCTCCAAAATCAATAGTCAGTAATAGTCAATGATATGGGTTAACAGGAATAGCTAATAATTTCTGATTCTTTCCAGAGATGTCTGTCCATTTATTTTACTGAAATTATGAAACAATCTCTCCCACAACATTTCTGGCTTGTACAACAAATGTTCCACAAGAACCCATCAGTGTTTGGTTAATCGAAATGTTGGTGAGATAAAAAAGTTAGTTTCCAGTCCTGGCATTGTTGATTTAAAAGCTGTACAGAATATTAAAGCTTTAGAGATCTTTTTTGTTATACTGCTCTGGAATTTAGGACTCCTGACTGTCTCACTGGAGTCTGCTGAGCGCCCAAACTACTTCCTGTGTGTCACACCCAGTCGCGTTGTGCGTTTGGAGCGCTGGAGACCCGACGAGGATTTTCGTCGTCAGGCAACCTTCATTCATCACCAGGGATTGTGGTTACCCGGGCGATCTTCGTTTGAGCTGCACAGCCAGAAGGGTGTCTTCGTTACACTCACACACACACATGTACGTGCACAGAGCTATGACAACTCATACTCTTTCAAGGCCAGCAGCAGTTTTACTATCGAGGGTAAGAAAGTTTCTAGAAACACATTAGCCTACACATAAACCTCGACCACCTTTAACCCTTCTCGTATGTTCAGTGCTTGTTAATGGAAGTACCGTGTCATATTTTTTTGTGCCTGCCTTTGCACATTTCAGAGAGCAGTTTTGTGATTCCGTATCGACTGATGTGTGAGTGGAAATACCATTCATGTGCCAGCGCATGTGTGAAAACATGCAACGATCCTGATGCCACACGCTGCCAGTTCTTACCTCTGTAAGATTCATACACTTAAAAAATTTATTCATCAGCTTCTGGTCTTGTAACAAAAGCACCACCAGGGGCAGTGAGATTTATCTGAATAATGAGAGCAACAATGTTGTGAGGAATTGATATACCATAAATCTAACTGTAAAGATGTTTGGAGATGATCAGAGTTCTGGTTGACTCTAAGGTTTCTATAACATCACACATGAATGCACATCTGTATTTGATGATATGCAGGTGATTCTTACTGTCCCTAGTGTCAGTGGTGAAATAAATGTTTTTTTGCTGTTTGTTTATATGCAAGAGTAACATGCCTTTACTTAAAATTCTTAAAACTCAATGTAAAAGTATTAGTGGTATTGCACTCATGGCACTGAAACCCTGTGTGTGTGCAGTGTGGAAGGCTGTTTCCCCCGCTGTCCCAAAACCATGGTGCTTGATGAAGTCACAAGGAGGTGTGTGTACCAAGAAGACTGTGAGTACCAGCAGCACCTGCTTCTTCAACATTTATTTCCTCATGAGTTTTGCTCGATTTATACATTTCTGTATTGTGATTCTGCTTATGATTACAATGATTTCTCTGCAGGCATAATACTTTCGCCAACTCCTACTCCTTACATGTTTGTGACTCGGTCTAACAGAACCACCAAGGCTCCTACCACGATGGTTCCAACAACTGTGACCACAACCACGACCACTACAACTACTACGACCGCTCCCACAACGACCACTCCTCCCACCACTGCAGGCACCACTAGCACAACCGCAGCTCCTGTTTCATCCCCCACCACAACTACTTTAATTACAACAACTCCTGAAATACTTACATCCTCTCCACCAATCACAGAAAGCCCTTTTGTTACCTCGACTCCGCCTACCACTAAGCCAACCACACCTGCTACGACGACCTCTGTTACCACGTCACTGCCACCCACCACTACAGAGATACTGACCACAACTGAGGAATCAACCACTGTCATCACTACTACAACGCCTTCCACCACTCAGACCATAACAACCCCTCTTATCACCACAGAGGCGGTCCCAGTTTCCACGGCAGCTGAGGAGGAATTTATTTTGACATCGACAACGGAAACAACCACAGCGCCTACACCTACTACCCCATCCTCATCTCCTACAACACTAAGTGCAACAACCACCCAGCCTGCATTCGTGGTTCCTACTGGACCCTGCACAGTGAGCTTAGTGTTAAATATATATATATATATATTTTATAAGCATGTTAGCATTATATAAACAAAATACCCTACAGAGAATAGTCGTTTCTTGCTAATGTGGTGTTTAATTTTTTAGCCTGAACAATCTTTCATTTTGCTCAAAAATCATGCAAGTGCATTTGTGTTTCAAATGAATTTGCTAGCAAACATTCTGTCACTCGGCAATTTATCATCTCATTAAGGTTTCTTATTTCAAACCATTATGTATTATGGAATGTTGAGGAAGTGTGGTATGAATGTGTTTTTCTGTGGGTGTTCTTTCCTGTTTAGCCTCCATTCTCCGTGAGAGTTGATGAGTGCAGTGAGTATATCTGCTTTAATGCGCAGCTGATGCTACACAACTCCTCCCAGCACTGCAGGTTCAACATCACTCAACCACAGTGTAACCTGTTGGGCATGCCCATTCAGATCAACACAGACCCCTGCTGTCCACTGTGGCGCTGTCCCTGTAAGACATGCACCTTTTACTTCTCTGTTCAGTTCTTAATAAATTAGAGGATCAAATTCAGTATATGGCTAATACATAATATATATATGTATGTGTAAGTCGAACATTAATAGATACACCTTTACCATGGAAGTCTATCATATATACTGGTGATGGACTTAAATTGCCTGTAGCAGTAACCATCTGCTGTTAAGCAGAAATAGAAAGGGACCACTGTGCACATCACTAACACTGCTGCACCTGATGCATTTGTATCACACACCCAACAATGTTACTGTCACTGCAGTATTGAAAATCACTGACTGCCTAAAAAGAATATGCTCTGTGGTGGCGACATGGTGGTCCCTTTCTGCTAATGGTTAGAGATTGCCTGATACTATGCATAGCAACAGATTAGCTACAGTCAGTTCTTAGACTTAGGAATGGTCTGCAGGGCGAGAGAGATACTGTGAATGAAGGACATAAGGAACCCTTGATCAAAGTCCTAAAAAAGTCTTCAGCAACTTTGGCTAAATAATAATTCCTAATACAGTAATTAGAATTACTAATTAGTAAATACTGTGAAGTCTAGATTTACTATTGGGTGTGAAAGTTTAAGGGATTGACTTTACGGATGTACTGCAACGCTCCATTTGTGAGAATGGCATAAGGTCAACACACTCACTGTTTCACTGACCTAGCTAGCATGGTTTACTGGATTCTGGGCCCCAGAGCTAATGCTACTCCACATAGGCTTATTTTGCTACCCTGTTTTTAGGCCTAGGGTAAAAACAGATCAGTAGAAGCTCATCCTGCCCATTAATCTGACAGATAGATGAAATAAGAACAGGAGCAGTACATTAACACTGCCAGAAAATACATGGAGCAGGCATAACATTATGACCACCGGCCTAATTTTGTGTTGGTCCCCCTTTTGCTGCCAAAACAGCTCTGACTGGTCAACCCATGGACTCTACTAGATCCTTAAAGGTGTGCTGTGGTATCTGGCACCAAGATGTTAGCAGCAGATCCTTTAAGACTCTAGCAGCAGAACACTTTAAGATCATTAGTCTTATTCATTTCACCTGTTACTGATCAGAATGTTATGCCTGATTGGTGTACATACTAGTGTACATATGTATAACAGTCAGTTTTACTAAATGTTAATATTAACTAAATTATCTCATTTTAGATATACAAACAAGGCTAGATACCTTTACTGATACTGATACTGATGTGTGTTTACTGTCAGGCCGTTGCTCTATAATCTCAGACCTCCGTGTGATCACATTTGACGGGAACAATGTTGCTCTGTATGATAACGGCTCCTATATACTGGTCCACCTGCCCCGAGAGAACATTGTTGGACATGTTGAGAAATGCCCCACCAGTGAGGTGAACAACAAACACAAACTTTCCAATAGCCTATATCAGTATACGTAAAAATATGAATACTGTTTTTTTCTGATGTATTAAATTATTCATTTTGTGTTTCAGAGTGTGAACTACATTAGACGACCTGTAAGTTTACTTGTTGTTATTAAAAAATATTGTCAGTCTGGCAATAAATACAACGTTTATGTCTTTAATTTGTGTCCGTTCTTATCTCTCTCTCTCTCTCTCTCTCTCATAGACTCCTACTGGTGGAACCTCTGGCCTGTGTTTTAAGAAGTTGAACATAACCACTCATGCTTACAGAATCATCATCAGTCGCCTTGACCGCAAAGTACACTGCTATTTATGATACATTAGTTTGCAAGACATACACTACATTGCCAAAAGTTTGGGACGTCTGCCTTTACACGCACATGAATGTAATATGGAGTTGTCCCGCCCTTTGTAGCTATAACAGTTTCAACTCTTCTGGGAAGGCTTTCCACAAGGTTTAGGAGTGTGTTTATGGGAATTTTTGACCATTGCTCTAGAAACACATTTGTGAGGTCAGGTACTGATGTTGGATGAGAAGGTCTGGCTCACAGTCTCCGCTCTAATTCATCCCAAAGGTGTTCCATCAGGCTGAGGTCAGGACTCCATCAAGTTCCTCCACACCAAACTCACTCATCCATGTCTTTATGGACCTTGCTTTGTGTACTGGTGTGCAGTCATGTTGGAACAGGAAGGGAAAATTGTCCAAAATATCTTGGTATGAAGCTGAAGCATTAAGAGTTCCTTTCACTGGAACTAAGGGGCCGAGCCCAACCCCTGAAAAACAACACCTGAATTCAATGATTTGGAGGGGTGTCCCAAAACTTTTGGCAATATAAGTGTATACTCATACCCAAAACTCTCAGAACCTGTGTATTTTATTATATTGAAATTGTTTTTCTCTCACTGAGTATATACCACATTTAAACAACTAATCTTTTGTACCTTGTCACTGCCACATTTTTGTTTTGTGTTGTATTTATAAACATTAAGTTGTAATGCTTCTTTTGTTGGATGTAGGTATCCGTGAATCAGATCACAGCTCGACTGCCGTTCACCAGATTGAACCTGCATATCGATGACACAGGGACCATGTATAGCATTCACACCCCCAGTGGAATCAGTATCCAGTGGTACCACAGCACCGGTATCATGGTCCTACAGTATGGTGCCCCTGATAACACCTCCACCAGAGGCCTCTGTGGTTAGTGTGTGTGTCTGTGTGTGTGTGTGTGTGTGTGTGTTATACTACTGTATCGATATACAGTAGACAGGATCAATGGATACTTGAAATCTTGAAAGCGCGAGACTAACGTGTGCTTTATCTTTCAGGCTGCTGTGACGGTAACCCAGCAGATGACTTACGTTTACCTAACGGGACTGTGATGCGAAACGTAGAGGACATCCCCGTGTTTCTTCACAGCTGGATGGTGGACACATCCGAGGAGACGGACTACTTCCGGAGAGTGGGAGACAACTGCACCACAGGAAACTGTACCAAATGTTTTCAAATGCTCAACCAGAGCCCCTTCTCCAAGTGCCACCACAAGGTCCTGCTCAGATATATAAAAATTTATAAAACTTATGAAAATTCTATTGTTGTAGTTAGCAAATTGAAAATACTGTTTGAAAATATAACTGATGATAACAACTATGACGGATGATCTCCTCATCATGGCACCTGTTAGTGGGTGGGATATATTAGGTAGCAAGTGAACATTTTGTCCTCAAAGTTGATGTGTTAGAAGCAGGAAAAATGGACAAGTGTAAGGATTTGAGCGAGTTTGATGAAGGACCAAATTGTGATGGCTAGACCACTGGATCAGAGCATCTCCAAAACTGCAGCTCTTGCGGGGTGTTCCCAGTCTGCAGTGGTCAGTATCTATCAAAAGTGGTCCAAGAAAGGAACAATGGTTAACTGGCGACAGGGTCACGGGCGGTCAAGGCTCACTGATGTACGTGGGGAGCGAAGGCTGGCCCGTGTGATCCAACAGACAAGCTACTGTTGCTCAGATTGCTGAAGAAGTTAATTCTGGTTCTGATAGAAAGGTGTCAGAATACACAGTGCATGACGGGTCAGGGCTGTTTTGGCAGCAATAGGGGGACCAACACAATATTAGGCAGGTGGTCATAATGTTATGCCTGGTCAGTATAACCCAGTTATTTTTTTTAAAGTAGCTTGGCCTGTATGTAATAACAATTGTGAGGAATAAAATTTTAAAAAATGTAAAGCTATATATAACAATAGAGGCTTTAATTAAAGTAATTACTTAATTTCATTAAGTAATTAAGGAAATTAAACACAGGGTTTTGGTTTCCTCCCTCTGTCTGAAACATGCCAGTAGGTGGACTGATTGTATGCTAAATTGTCCATAAGTGTGTATGACTGTGTGTGAATGCGTGTGTGGATGGTGCCCTGTGATACTCTGGCAGCGTGTATTAAGAAATTGAAATTATAGTTAGGCATTCACCTGGAGTGAACATTTTAAAAATCATGTTTTTGATTTCACAAAAGTACTTTAAGGATTTAAAGCACAATGATATATAGTGTCTTGATTACTATCAGTAAATGTTGAAGTGTGAATGATATTTTTCTGTAGGTTTCACCGGAGCAATTCTGTGACAAAATCTGGGCAGGTGACCTGCACTACAAGGAGCACGAGTGTGACTTTCTTGCTGCTTACGTGGCCATCTGTTACACTCACCAAATCTGCTTCAGCTGGAGGAAAAGCAACTTCTGCCGTGAGTGTTCACATGTATCAACATATACACTATGTACATGTACTCTAGACTGTGTTCACATTCTTGTACATTTTGCATTAATTATTGTTTGTATGTTTACACGTGGCAGCTCTGAAGTGTCCTCTCGGTAAAGAGTATAAGCCGTGTGTGAACACATGTAAGACGATGACGTGTCAGAATCGAGATTATTATGAGGAAAGCACCTGTTCTTCTATCCGAGAGGAGTGCGTGTGTAAGAGTGGTACCATCCTGCACCGAGCTGACTCTGCATTCTGTGTCACTGAGGACCAGTGTGGTGAGAAATCAAATGAAAATGTCAATACATTATAATGAGGTGGAATTTAGTGACATCAGATTTAATCACTGAATTATCCTAAAGACTTGCTATTAGATTTTTACTTTTTAAACATTTTATTTTTATTGATTTTGCTCAACTGTGGCATTTACAGTATCCATATCCCAGCTTCATCAAGGAGTCAGTGGTAGTCTGGTATTTTAGGTATTCTTTGAGAAACTTGCCAGAACTCTAACTGAGCTATTGCTTAATAGTGAGAGATACACCGATCAGGCATAATATTATGACCACTGCCAGGTGAAGTGAAAAAGACTGATAATCTCCTCATCATGGCACCTGTTAGTGGGTGGGATATATTAGGCAGCAAGTCAACATTTTTGTCCTCAATGTTGATGTGTTAGAAGCAGGAAAAATGGACAAGCGTAAGGATTTGAGAGAGTTTGATGAAGGGCCAAATTTTGATGGCAAGATGACTGGACCAGATCATTTCCAAAACTGCAGCTCTTATGGGGTGTTCCCGGTCTGCAGTGGTCAGTATCTATCAAAAGTGGTCCAAGGATGGAACAGTGGTGAACCGGTGACAGGGTCATGGGCGGCCAAGGGTCACTGATGCACGTGGGGAGCGAAGGCTGACCCGTGTGATCCGATCCAACAGACGAGCTACTCTTGTTCAAATTGCTGAAGAAGTTAATGCAGGTTCTGATAGAAAGGTGTCAGAATACACAGTGCAGGACGGGTCAGGGCTGTTTTGGCAGCAAAAGAAGGACCAACTCGATATTAGGCAGGTAGTCATAATGGTTTGCCTGGTCTGTGTATATTGTGTTTATGTCATAAGTTATAAACATATATGTGTCTTCAACATGTGCATGCCAGTGTGTACGGATAACGACGGTTCCCCGCGGGCCCCAGGGGAGGTGTGGAATGGTTCTCTTCGAGGTTGTTGTCTGTTCACCTGCCTGGAAAACGGCAGTGTCGTCCCGGTGGAGCCCGAGTGTTCTCCTGAGCCTGCTCCTCTGTGTGAACGTGAGGGAGAATACTATATTGATGTTCTGGAGGAGGGCGCTTGCTGCCCAAAAAAGATTTGCGGTACACACACCCACTCACACACACCAATACAATCAAAATATGTGCCATCTTTTGACCATGCATGTCTATGGGCTGATATATGTGTGTGTGTGTGTGTGTGTGTGTGTGTGTATATATATAGAGTGTAACATAACCATGTGCCAGAATGACATTCCTTCCTGTGAGTTGGGGAACAAGTTGGTGATTGGCTATAGCACCATCTCCTGCTGTCCTGAATATCGATGTGGTCAGATACATTTGATGCATCTTTAATGCACTTTTAAAGTACAGTGGGTTGCCTGTTTAAGTAGAAATAATAAATCCGAGGTCAATATTTTATTACAGAATGTGACCCCCTGTCCTGTCCCAGTGTCCCGATGCCTGATTGCAAAGAGGACCAGTTCTTGGTAGAGGTCAGAGGACAGCATTCCTGTTGCTATAACTATCTATGTGGTAAGAAGATGGATAAACTTTTGCCTCTTATCATTAGCAATAAAGAGATGGCTTCCATGGCTAGACTGACAAATTGTGTTTCTCTATATAACTTTTCAAAGAGTAAAGTGGCTAAGCAGATATAGAGAATTTAAAAAGAATGTTATGAGTAAATTGAGGAAAAAGTTTACAAGTCAATCAGGATGAATGGAAATGAGATGGAAAATAGGAAGAGTACAGTTTTAGGATATAAAATAAATAAAGAATTATTACATGCTACAAACAAGTCAGTACATGCTACTATTGCAACTATTCAATTAGCAGGGCTTTTGTCTAGATAATTATTGATGCCATATATCTGTTAACTTTCAACACATTAGTTCCAAGTTGATATTATTATTTATGGGGTACATGTTTTTAATTTATTAACATTTTGGTTAAACCTGTTCAATTCAAGTGACCAGTCAAACAGGTGCATAAGTGTAGGAACTTAACAAATGCAACTTTTCTAATGGTGGAACAAATTAAAGAAAATAAAACACAGATCCCAGTTTAAAAACTGCCATTTTAGAGGATTGAATAAAATGGTTCCTGCTTTGCATTAAAAAAAAAACCCCAGTGAAATCCCACTTTAGAAACTGTAATATTTAGCACATTGCTGTCAAAACTGTTTCCTGAGTGACCTCAGGCTGCTTTGTCACTTCATGTTGTGGTCATGTATGGAAATAATTATCCCATGTTACTACACTATATTGCCAAAAGTTTTGGGACACCCCTCCAAATCATTGAATTCAGGTGTTGTTTTCCAGGGGTTGGGCTCGGCCCCTTAGTTCCAGTGAAACCCCATAGAACACCTTTGGGATGAATTAGAGCGGAGACTGCGAGCCAGGCCTTCTCATCCAACATCAGTGCCTGACCTCACAAATGAGCTTCTAGAGGAATGGTCATAAACACACTCCTAAACCTTGTGGAAAGCCTTCCCAGAAGAGTTGAAGCTGTTATAGCTGTAAAGGGCGGGACAACTCCATATTACATTCATGTGCATGTAAAGGCAGACATCCCAAAACTTTTGCCAACATAGTGTATATGCAATGCAAAAACGGCACTATCGCTCAACTGAAAGAAATTTGTAAAAAATTAACTTTGTTCTATGTATGTGGATATCCATCTTGTCAGAGTTATGTGGACTGGATTGGAATTGCTTAGGCTCTCTGAGCCTGCAGGCTATCAAAATGTTATTAATGCTTTAATATGGCTGATATAATCTCTAATATGAATTGGGTTTTTAAAGTGCAATATGTCTTTTACTGTGTGTGTACTATAGTATGTGAATCCTGTATGGAACCCATCCCTATATGTCTGCCTGGAGAGATTTTGGTTGTGGATATGAACACTACTCATCTTTGCTGCCCACATTATCACTGTGGTAACTCAACACACGCAAACACACACAATCAAATGGTGCTAACTAATGATGCAAATAAACAATATTTTAAACTAAATATTATAGTTAAATATTTATCGCTTTATTTGCAGTGTGTGATATGACCCTGTGTCCTGAGCCCAGAATAAGCTGTGCCACTGGTACCGTACTTGTTAAGAGGCCTGTACCTGGCAGCTGCTGTCCAGACGTCACCTGTGGTAATATTCCCAGGCACACAGATCCGCCATATATATTCAAACACATACATTGACCTGATTTGTTCACTATGATGTTGTCTCTCCCTGACAGAGTGTCAGTGTGACAGTATCACATGGCCTCAGTGCACTGTGGTGAGTTCCTGTGTCTCTTTGTGCTATATTTTGTAGGATTTCACAACATGGGTGGTCACACCATACAGGAAGCACAAACCCTACACAAATTTTAATTGCTGTAAATTTATTAAATTCTAAGCAACATGGTTTATTTTTGGTTAAGCAGTGTTTCTTAGTTCTCATTTATGAAAATTTGTAACATATAAATCTACACCGATCAGCCATAACATTATGAGCAGTGACAGGTGAAGTGAATAACACTGGATAAGCGTAAGGATGTGAGCAAGTTTGACAAGGGCCAAATTGTGATGGCTAGATGAGCATCTCCAAAACTGTTCCCGGTCTGCAGTGGTCAGTGTCTATCAAAAGTGGTCTAAGGAAGGAACAGTGGTGAACCATTGACAGGGTCATGGGTGACCAGAGCTAATTAATGCACATGGGGAGCAAAGGCTGACCCGTGTGATCCGATCCAACAGACGAGCTACTGTTGCTCAAATTGCTGAAGAAGTTAATGCTGGTTCTGATAGAAAGGGGTCAGAATACACAGGTCAGGGCTGTTTTGGCAGCAAAAAGGGGGACCAACACAATATTAGTCAGGTGGTCATAATCTTATTCCTGGTCAGTGTATATACATTTTATATACTATATATATAAAATGTATAAAACTTTGTTGTGTTCTCAACTTGGAATTGTTGGATACCCCCCCAAAAACCAAACAAAGAAACACAACAGTAACTAACTACATAGGTGGAATTAACTGAGCAGGAATTTGGGGGAAAATATTTCATGAATTCATGCCTTCTGACAATTTGAGAACTCACACACAATATGACAAAAACAAGTTTAGTTTAAAACATAAACTGGACCCAAATGAATTCCTTGAACTTTTCCAAAGATCACTTTATTGTTTTATTGACTTTATTGTTTTGTGCTTGTAAGGGAGAAATTCAAGTGGAGGAGCCAGATGACAGCAGTGACTGTGGCTGCACTCAGTACTTGTGCAGTAAGAAATGCACAGATACACACACACACACACACACACACACACTACATACTAATCACTATGGTTTTATGATCTCTGTGAAAAGCAATCATTTTACTTGAAATGTGTCTCTCACCCCTGTGGGTATACACCTGTTTGTGTGTGTGTGTGTGTGTGTGCAGAGAAGGCAGATGTATGTTTATTTCAGGGAGTGACTGTGCTGAGTCCAGGCCAGTCCATGGTGCAGTATGTTGAGGGAGAGCTGTGTTATACAGTGCAGTGCCTCACACACAGAGACCCAGACACAGGTTTCTATGCCATGGATGTGTCCACCTCAAACTGCTCTGACAAGTGTGAGCCTGTGAGTCCTACACACATTATATACAATATTATATATTGGTCAACATCTTCAGCCATAGTCATAGTTATAAGGCATTATATAATATTAAAGTTTGAATGTTTTAATAGGTTTTTAGCTTTGGACAGATTAGGAAGCATTTTTAATTTAAGATGTATTTGCTCACACACACACACACACACACACACACATGCACACACAACAGTGCTTTGTCGTAATAAAGTGTTTTCTAATGCTTCTCTTGAGCTTGATTACAAATAGACATGTATGTATTTTAATTGTATACATATTGCATGTATTACCTGTATAAATTTGAGTGCTGTGTATGGCTTGGGTCATCTGTATCTTGTTATTTGCTTCTAAAGCACCAGGTATATGTCCCGTCCTCTGACCCCCACGTGTGTTGTGGCTCGTGTAAAAATGTCTCATGCTCATTTACCAGTGAAAACGGAACTACAGAAGTATTTACGGTATACTTTTTCAAATATAATACACACATACAGTATAAGTGTTTTTCAAATCAGCTTTTAATAGATTGTTTGATTGCAATCTTCAGTTCTCACTTATTACATAATAATGACTATAATAATGTTCTTAAAATATGAACCACATATCTATTTTTACTCGTTTACTGAAAATGAAATGTCTTGGTCCATTATTCCTCACCTATGAATTTTATTTATTATATTCCTTAATATGTAAGGAATATAATATGACTATGCTGTCTGATGCTTTATCAGACAACATAGTACAAGGATAATGTTTATGCATTTTAAGGATTTTACACCGATCAGGCATAACATTATGAGCACTGAGAGGTGAAGTGAATAAGACTGATGATCTCCTCATCATGGCACCTGTTAGTGGGTGGGATATATTAGGCAGCAAGTCAACATTTTGTCCTTAAAGTTGATGTGTTAGAAGCAGGAAAAATGGACAAGCGTAAGGATTTGAGCTTTGAGATTGACGAAGGGCCAAATTGTGATGGCTAGACCACTGGATCAGAGCATCTCCAAAACTGCAGCTCTTGTGGGGTGTTCCCGGTCTGCAGTGGTCAGTATCTATCAAAAGTGATCCAAGGAAGGAACAGTGGTGAACCGGCGACAGGGTCATGGACAGCCAAGGCTCTTTGATGGACGTGGGGAGTGAAGGCTGGCCCGTGTGATCCGATCCAACAGACACGCTACTGTTGATCAAATTGCTAAAGAAGTTAATGCTGGTTCTGATAGAAAGGGGTCAAAATACACAGTGCAGGACAGGTCAGGGCTGTTTTGGCAGCAAAATGGTGACCAACACAATATTAGGCAGGTGGTCATAATGTTATGTCTGATTGGTGTATTTTAATGCATGAAGTCATATCATGGTTTTGGCCCATGTATCATATAGGACAGTTATGTAATTTATATTAAAACCTTAGTTGAAGCTCAGTTATATGTATGTGTGTGTGTGTGATTTTTCTGTAATTATAGGCAGGTAGCTCTTGGGTGTCTAACTGCACACGTTTTGACTGCATTGAGACCGCGGTAGGAGCGGTGATTCTCGCCTCTGGAGTCGTCTGCCCTCCTTTCAATGACACAGAGTGTATTCAGGTCTGCAGAGATCAATCAAGGGGTTTTTAGTCATTTTAAAGGCAGATGTTTTTATAAACCCATGTTTATAATTCTCATAATCTCTTTTCAGAATGGGGGTGTGGTGCAGACCTACGTTGATGGCTGCTGCAAGACATGTAAGTACTCGGGTAGCTGGGTGGCTTCTTGTGGTTTATGGTGGTTGCTGAATGCTGATTGGATGATGGAGGTGGCCGTGGGGGATTCGGGTTTTGGCTGCTGGTGTCGAATTGGTGGTTGAATTGAGTCCTGCTGTCCTGGAGGAAATGATGCTCACTCTCAGTCTTCTTTGTGTCTGTCTTTTTATTTCCATTCCTCACTTCATCTTCAGATATTTTTTCCTTTTCCATTATTTCAGAAACTTTTTTTTTTCCAAGATAAGCAGTTTTGGGAGGAAGAAAATATAAAGCATTCTGTAGCTCTATTAACAACACCAGGGCTAAGGTTTAGTTTGTAAGATACTTTTTCTTAATTCCTGGATGATATTTTGTGTTTTCTGGGTTCTGTGCAAGGTTACTAAGGAATTTAATTATGGCTGTTAAATAGGGCTGCAGGATAAAAATGTGCATTTGTGATTATTTTGCCCAGTATTAAAACTGCAATTATTGATCATATATATTGTAAATAAACAAAATATTTTAAGAATATCATATTTTTTATATATATTTGGACAAACTACATTCCTTGTATAGCCCAGTAAAGCAAGCTCATAACGTCTTTGGTAGGATGGGCACTTGATCAACTGACTTTGTATATAAATGTAAATTTAAATACTAATATTGTGTTGTGGATTTAGGTTTTATAATTTATTATATTTAACTATTAATGTCAAAGTGTGTCTCTTTTATTTCTGCCCCCTAGTTAGTTCCCAATAGTGGAATATGAACTGGCTGAGGGAGCCATTTTGGGCCCAGTTTCCGTAGCTAAACAACAATTTCATAAATAATAAATTTAATTGATTGAGAAACTGTCAAAATTAAACAATCGAAATTAAAATACAATTAATTATACAGCTTAAAACCTTAAAAAAACAGCTGAAGATAGGAAATCAGAGTTCTCTTATTCATACTTAAATACTGAGTCATATAACATATAAAACTAGCATGGCTAGTGGTTTGCATGAATCTGCCTTTAATTATCTGTTCATAAAACTCCACCAGGACCTTTTGATTAGACTGGAATTTGCATGCATGGGAAACTAAGAGATGGCTTTGAGGAGACGCTCTGGCATGTGCCCTCTCTGTTAGTGTTCACATGATGTTTTGGGGCCATTTATAAATTGTTGTATTTTTAAATATTATATGCTTAAGTTACTGTACCTGTAAATATGTTGAGAGTTTCTGTGTCTGCATGCATGCGAGTATACTGTATAAGGGCATGCGGTTTAGTCATTGCGGGTTTTTCCTGTGGGGTGGCTGCTATGCTTCGAGTACTCTGAGGTGAGGAATGAGTTGCGGAATTTCTGTCCAGCTCTATGCAGTGCATGCTGGGAGGGCAGCGTTTGTGACCTATGGTCAATGTGTGAAATTGTAAATATGACCCTGTGTGTTTCTCAGGTGCTGGACTTGGTTTGTTACCTTTTTCCATTAGTCCAGTAACTCCCACTGCTAGTACTAACTGTGACACAGGTACTTTCCAACCCTCTTCCTCTCTTATTATACCGTGTGTGTGTTTGTGTGTGTGTGTGTGCTGACCCAAACAATATCAGTTCCATATAATGCTCATTTACTCTTACTCATAAGCAATGCTCTGTCACCATGTAACATAAGCCTAGATTAACCATGATAATGCAAAGACAACACAAAAAAGACAATGATCTTGATGTATTTCATGATTAATAAAGCCAAAGCATACTGCAAACTGTGCTTTAAGAAATGCAAATGAAGTACAACTTCCTACAGTGTTGTTGAAGCAGGATTTTTAATAGAGAACTTGAGGATGGTGGAGCTGAGCAGAGCGGTGTTGAGTAGTGTCAGTGAGCATGGTCATTAAAAGTGAGGACAAGGTGCTGACAAGGCGCTAAACTATCGCATGTGAGACCACACTTACTGCTTCTGCTCTGCTTGGAAATATAGGCTGCCCTCATGCTCTTTATTAAAGATTAGCATCATAACATCTTAGACATAGTGGTCAGCATGAGAAGGTCAGTGCGGGTTCATCCTGGAAGAGTCCACGCCCTCATCATGATAGAGAGTATTGATGAACACTTTTTGCTCATCAAGTTCCCTCATGTCATTTCTCCTATCGTGATGTTCTCAATGGTGTGTTCATTGTTGTTGAAGTGTCTCACCAGTGGAAAGTAGAAAGCCTTCATAATGATGGTTTGAAGGTACTTGACAAATTAATCAGCCTTTTGGTTCCACAGTATTTCAAATGTATGCGTGATGAATAACTAACATGGATACTTTGAGGATATTGTGGTGGCTGTGTTAATAAATATGTACGCAGAACATCTTTGAATGGTTGTACAGAGAGGTACCAAAGTCATTAATTGCTCAATAATTCACTACCAATACACTATAATGCCAGAGGTTTTGTGCCCAAAGCAAGGTCCATAAAGACATGGATGAGTGAGTTTGGTGTGGAGGAACTTGACTGGCCTGCACAGAGTCCTGACCTCAACCCCACAGAACACCTTTGGGATGAATTAGAGTGGAGACTACGACCTAGGCCTTCTTGTCCATCATCAGTGCCTGACCTCACAAATGCACTTCTAGAGAGGAATGGTCAAAAATTCCCATAAACACACTCCTAAACCTTGTGGAAAGCCTTCCATTACAATGTAGATTTTCAAATTAATATGTAAAAATTATAAAAGTTTTTAGAGAGTTTTAACAGCAACCAAAGCATGAACTGATGATATCAATACACTATGGCATGTAGAAAGGTCTGCACCCTGCATACCACACACTCCACCACACACTCCAACACCTTTCCCTCCTGCTTGGCACAAATGTAAAGTGCAGATCAGTGATCTGGGGCATGTTGAAATGTTCTGATTACCCCTGCAAATTCATCTCTCTCGCACAACAGGCCTGAGACTTTCTTCAAACTTTCAATGAAATGCCCATAATGTTGTTGGAGAAAATAGCCTCCAACTTCTATAACATATCTTTTAAAGCTAGCAAACACTACAGCTAACAGCTACATGTGACATGGCATCACAATGGAGACAGACTAATCGATCAGTCAAATAGAGTCTCTGAGGTTTCTGTACCATGGTGAATAAGATGAGATGAGAGTGTGCACACAATAATGGCATGAACATATATAAAAAGAGTGTGTTATTAGCATTACAAGTCCAGAAAAAGCATAACGATCCTCAGTTCATTAATCAGTTGGTAAGTATTCCTGAATGTTTTCTTTTCATGTTAGCTACCTAATATTAGTTAGAGTGTTTAGACCTCTGCAACATAAAGCAGAGTGCTGAACATTTTTAAGAGATGTTTTCTTCAAAAAACATCAGTAGTATATCTGGGTATGGTTAGTAGTTCTTTTTTCCCATATTTTCTTCCCAATTTGGTGATCTGCCAATTCCCATCTACCAGCCAACTCTCTTCATATCACATGCTTCCTCCAAGACAGGTGAAGCCAATCAAGCACATCTTTCTGATTTGCTGCTCATGCTGCTGTACAGGGAGGGGTAACACACACTAGAAGATGCATACATGAGCTCACAAACAACCTAGAATCGCTGTGATTGACATGAGAGACATGCGAGTATATCACGCATCCCACCAAGAGAGCATGGACAATTTTGCGCTCTTGCACGACTGTAGTATTTTGCATGGCTGTAACATCATATTTATTTGCTCTAGACTATTATGCCTAGCACTATAAAAGGCCTCATGGTTATTTTTCAAAATGCTTCATTTTGTCATTTCTATCATGAATTTATCATGTAAATTCCACCATTATTGTCAGTCTATTTAAGCCACTAATGAGATGCAAGTGTCAATCATTATGACATGCCCAGTGTTTCAGGCTGTATTTATCTAGAACTAAATCGTTCTTAATTATATAATTTTCCTGAATTTAATTTCGTCCTGCTTACTAACTGACTGATAAGATTGTAAATGCTAGGTTTTTCAAAACAGACTAGGTCTGTAAATTGTGTGCTTCCATTACACTTCCATTTCTCTGTGTGCTCAGGTAAAGAGGATGGTAAAACATGCAAAAGGGTTGCCATCAGGACCACAATCAGGAAAGATGACTGCAGAAGTAATGCACCAGTAAGTGAAATTTGTTTCATTCCAACACCGGCTAATCATGTACTTAACCATCCAGTCCTCATTTCTCTCTCTCTTTCTCTGCCATTCAGGTAACAGTATACTCCTGTGATGGGAAGTGTCCTTCAGCCACCATATTTAACTTCAACATAAACAGCCATGCACGTTTTTGCAAGTGCTGTCGTGAAAATGGCCTACAGAGCCGCGTCATCCAGCTGTACTGCACTCGCAACGCTACTTCTGTGGAATACAGCTACCAGGAGCCGATGGACTGTTCATGCCAGTGGAACTAATAACTGATAACAGTTTGTAGATGTGCAGAACCTTGGCATTTTCAACTCTATTTACCCTCTCAGTGGACATGCTCAGTTAATACCACACAGATCAGTACAAACACAAATACTAACTCCATATTTATATATATATATATATATATATATATATATATATATATATATATATATATATATATATATATATATATATATATTAAATTCTGAATTAACAATCTGGGAATATTACATAATTTAATCACATAGTCAGTAGATATATGTATGACTAATAATCAGTCAGCTTATATATTTCAATATATAAGGAATAATAAAAGAAAGAATGTATGTGTAATATCATTATATCATGCAGTTTTGTTTCTCAAAAAGATTTTGAAGCAAAATTGATTCTTGCACCTTGCATGTAATTAAGTAATCTTCTTAGTATGTTTAGATGCCTTTTCAGATTTTTGTAACTTTTTTAACCTCTTTTTTATTTAAGAAATAACTGTGCTTTTTGAACAATATGCCATTCGACATTTTTTTTTTTTTAAACACACACACTTAAACCCCCTACAGGGATAAATAAATAAGCCAGATTTGTGAACCTCTGCGTTCAATTAAACTGATAATGTGCCATTTCTCTTGTGATCTGAGAGTTGAATACCTGTCTGTTACAGGTGTAGAGGAGAACTCTTTCACAAAAAACTGGTCCAAGTACTAGCACACAGACAGATATCTAAAGGAGATGACTAGGAGATGAGGCAGGCAAGGATCAAACCCAGAGAACAACTGTACTCAAGAATAAAGTACAAGGTGCTAAAAAAAACCATTCACTATATAGCCAAAAGTATGTGCACACCACTGTATAGAGTGTTTTAGAAGCAGAAGCCTGTATTTCTGTCACATATACTTTACAGCACAGGGAAATTCTTTGGAGGTTGGGGTCAGAGCTCAGGGTCAGACATGATGGAAAAGCAAAAAGGCTTAGCAGTGGCAGCTTGAACCCTGACATTCTGTTCAACAAACCTTAGCCACTTGCACCACCACTTCCCCCATAATTTATATGCCGTAACATTACATTTTCCTTTAACTGGAATTAAAAGGCTGTTGCTGTTCTTGCCTTTTTCTCAAGATCCACATTATCATAGATTTCTTTACTTGTGGAATCTTTACTTACAAAAGATCTTATATAAAGGTCAGGTATAATCTGAGGCATAGACAAAATTGTCAAAAACATCAAACTAACAGGCATTTGTTCTTCGCTAACAATTGACAGTATTTGGTGTTACCATATAAAATTACTTGCATTGTAGGATGAAATTACATCACAAATGTGGCTCTGGGCCTCAGCCTGAGTACTACATCATCAGACTGTAGATATTCTGTAGATCCCTGTGAATGAACTGCTATTATAGAAACAATATTGTATTAGAAACATGCCATTTGTATTACAGCTGGAATTACTTGCAAAACAGCTGATGTAGAAAATGAATGAACCCCTACTGAGCGATCAGTTTAGAGAATTCCACAGTACAACTTCATGTCAGAAATGATTGGTGAAATTCCTTTATAGAGAAAGAGAACAGAAATCTTTGTTAATAAAAACGATAGCGAAGAAATGTTTTCTGAAACACTTGCCTGCAAGTTGTTTTGCAGTGTAACTTACGGGGTATAAAAATTCTTGTACAACCCAGCTGATGAGTAAACAATTTCTATACAGATTTCTGCAAATCCACATCCTGTGCATGCGTGTGTGTGTGTGTGTGTGTGGACACTACTCCACATTCTCCTGAAACATGCTTGCTTTTCATATCCTCATCAGCGGCGTGTCGACGGATCATCCCACGCCAGGGCCGAACTCTGTCCTGCTGAGCCGTGTTTTTCTTTTATAGCAATGTAATTAAAAGTGCTGGCAGGGTTCGACTCCTCATCGTGCAAAGCTGCTGAGTCAGGACTTAAGACGAGAGTGGTCATGGTCAACAGATTTCTTTCTACTATGCCATTAGATTCACAAGAGATTTACAAGTCTGTGTTGTGAAATGGGAGTATTTTTAAGCTTCCACGAGAAACAGATCTCTGTTGTGTACTCATGTTAATGAAGATTATTAAAATAACTGTAAATCATGCCACTAATACAGACTCAAGAATGTGATGTTTAAATTGATGACCTCCTCGTTTAGCTGACTGATTATAGATTATAGAGTCTAGGTTTGTTAACACAGTCAGATTCAGTCCCAAGTCTGATTTGTAGGCAATTGTGTGATCTTAGGAAATCATTAGTGCTCATAATGAGGCATTATGTTATTAATGATTAGTATAAAACTTCAGGAGATTGACAAATCTTTTTTTTGAGGGTTACTAAGTGGGTAACGCTGCTGCTTCACAGCTCCTGGGTCTTCAGGTCGATCCTGAGGATGGGTTGCATGCTCTTCATGTGTCTGAAAATCTTCCAATATCGCAAAAACATGCTGATAGGCTAAGCTAAATCGACCTCTCAGTGTGAAGATCTGTGTGAAAGGTATTAGTCTCACACTGCATGTTCTGGGGATAGCCTCTGGATGTGGTTAGTGAAGATGAATGAAGATGAATATATGAATAAATAAAACACACCAGGAGTGGTGTGTCGTGCAAAAAAAAAAAAATAGCAGTAGATCATTTCTCAGCCTGGTTTTCCTTAAAATTTGGTTAAAGATTCTGCTATGCTATATTAAATATAAAGAAATGATGACTGAACATTCCTCACTTCAGAGTGTGGCGCCAGTCTCCTGAAGAGGGGGCGGGGCTAGTAGTCATGACAACGATTTACTGACATCATTCGAACACCACACTACAGGCTACATACTATTAAATACTAACACGTGTAAAATTATAATAATGGCCCCGCCCCTTTTTTTTAGTTCGGGTGTGTGCGGTTGAACAGACAAAAAGAAGAAGCGGTCACGAGGAAGCACGAGCCAGTTAAAAAGCAAATTGTTTTATTATTTGAATTAATTTTTTGTGCGTTTCTTGCAGGAAGTACAGGCTTGGAAGTGAAAATATTTTCTTTTCCTCATTATGAAGTGATTGTAAAATATTCAGGTGTGTATACAGACCTAGAGAGCGCGAGACCTGATTCATTAAACAACTAATAAAAAAGTTTGCTTCAGATAGCAATGTGAAAGTTTTGCTCAAAGGCTCCAGATTTTTCTCACGGATTTCTTAGACACTGGATATAACTAATGGGTAAAACAGTTCCTCTGAGACTGCTGGGGTTTCTGATACAGGTAATAAATCTCATCTTATCTCCTTTCATTAAACACTGCATGCACCATAATTAAGACAAAGTTCATCCGACACTGAAATGGGAAATAATGCGTGCTTTTCATTTACTTCTTGTTTTTTTTCTTTTAAATGTACATCAAATAAATGCAACTCGAGTGAACATGCATGGAAAATAAATCCCACTCTTCAGTACAGATGCATGCAATGTGCAAACGTGTGTTAGAATATAATCTTGTAGCCATGATTACTTTACATCTAACCTAAATCAGTTGTGTCGATTTAAACAGTCTGCATTGTAAAGTTAAAATGTGTAAAACGTGAATTTGCAAATCTGAAAAACATTTAAGGATTTCAGGGATTGCTCAAACATAAAGGATTTTTAATCATATTTATTATTTCAGGGTAAAATACACTGTATTGCCAGAAGTTTTGGGACACCCCTTCAAATCATTGAATTCAGGTGTTTTTCAGGGCTTGGGCTCGGCCCCTTAGTTCCAGTGAAAGGAACTCTTAATGCTTCAAGACATTTTTGGACAATTTCATGCTCATAACTTTGTGGGAACAGTTTGGGGATGACCCCTTCCTGTTCCAACATGACTGCACACCAGTGGTGTCCATAAAGTTCCATAAAGACATTCAATTCAATTTTATTTGTATAGCACTTTTAACAATGGACATTGTGTCAAAGCAGCTTTACAGAACATACGAAACATCCTAGTCCTAGATGTTAGACAAAATCATCTCTAGTAAGCAAGCCTGAGGCGACTGTGGTGAGGAAAAACTCCCTTAGATGGTATGTGGAAGAAACCTTGAGAGGAACCAGACTCAAAAGGGAACCTCATCCTCATTTGACATGGATGAGCGAGTTTGGTGTGGAGGAACTTGACTGGCCTGCACAGAGTCCTGACCTCAACCCCATAGAACACCTTTGGGATAAATTAGAGCGGAGACTGAGAGCCAGGCCTTCTCGTCCAACATCAGTGTGTGACCTCACAAATGCGCTTCTGGAAGAATGGTCAAAAATTCCCATAAACACACTCCTAAACCTTGTGGACAGCCTTCCCAGAAGAGTTGAAGCTGTTATAGCTGCAAAGGGCGGACCGACGTCATATTGAACCCTATGGATTAGGAATGGGATGTCACTTAAGTTCATATGCGAGTCAAGGCAGGTGAGCGAATACTTTTGGCAATATAGTGTATATATATAGGAATAATTAAGGAATAATCAAACATTCCCATAAACACACTCCTAAACCTTGTGGAAAGCCTTCCCAGAAGTTGACAGGTCAACTTCATTTTATATTCATGTGCATGTAAAGGCAGACGTCCCAAAACTTTTGGCAATATAGTGTATGCAGGTATTATTTCATTGATATGTTGCTGCCTCTATTAAGGTGTACATTTTCTAGACTTGTAATAATCCTATAATGTTGCAATGTAATGGACTTCGCCAGGTTCTTCCACATACAAGAGGGAAACTTTAAGGTTTTCCAGCTTTAATGCTCTTCAGTGTGTAAACTTTGCAAATAACAATAAACCTCCAAAACAGAAAATATTCAAAATAAACCCAGGGTGTCTTTTCCTTATTTCCTTCATTCAGGTTGTGAGTTTTCCTGGTTTATGTGGTCCAGCGTCTGTCCGTGTACAGGTGGAGTTTTGTAGCTTTCCACTCAGCCTTGAGCCTTATTCCTACACACTTTTACTGGAAAACAAGGTATAACAGCAGCACATGATAATCATGATCAATTTATTGCTTAATTTTATGACACTATTATCATGTATATATCAGTGTGTAATTATATACACACAAGACTGTTTATTGACTTTAATATGAAGTTGAATTTCCTCATTTAATACTGTAAACAAAAAAAAAAGAATTAAAATGCATGTGCAAATGAATAATGTGGTAGAAAGCAAGCTTGTTATTATACATCCTGGTCATTAAACACATTTTTAGCCAAAGTGACAGCACTGAATATGACTGTTACACAGATGGGTCAAAGCCTTTTATTGCATAGTCCTTTTATATACGTATAAACTCACTGAGAATGTATCTGATATTTCTATGATTAGTATATTGTATATATGATTAGTATATATGATTAGCATATTGTAGAATGTGCAATATTTATAATATAGAAACTCACAGGTTTATATTATTGTTGTTCTGTTATCATTTCTAATTCTCAAGAATGCAGAAACGCCACATGATCTAAGACTAAAATGGTAATAATGAAAGATAAAGATTACAATAATAAACAATGGACAATGTATAAATATCGATACAGTGAAGATATTAATGATATTAGTTATTATAGTTGCCAGGATAAGCGATCAGGCATAACATTATGAGCAGTGAGAGGTGAATAAGTCTGATGATCTCCTCATCATGGCACCTGTTAGTGGGTGGGATATATTAGGCAGCAAGTGAACATTTTGTCCTCAAAGTTGATGTTAGAAGCAGGAAAAATGGACAAGAGTAAGGATTTGAGCGAGTTTGACAAGGGCCAAATTGTGATGGTTAGACCACTGGATCAGAGCATCTCCAAAACTGCAGCTCTTGTGGGGTGTTCCCGGTCTGCAGTGGTCAGTATTTATCAAAAGTGGTCCAAGTAAGGAACAGTGGTGACAGGGTCATGGGCGGCCAAGGGTCACTGATGCATATGGGGAGCGAAGGCTGACCCGTGTGGTCTTTAAGTCGCAACTTAAAGGACATAATGGATCTGCTGCTAACATTTTGGTGCCAGATACCAAAGCACACCTTCAGGGATCTAGTAGAGTCCATGCCTTGACAGGTTAGGGCTTTTTTGGCAGCAAAAGGTGGACCAACACAATATTAGGCAGGTGGTCATAATGTTATGCCTGATCAGTGTATATTAAATGGATAGTAAAAGTATGATGTGTTCTAAGCTGTATTATAAGAGGAATAAATCACTGGGATCTTAGTACATAGTTTGTTCCCTTTCATGTACCACATTTTCTGGAATGACAAAAATTCTTCCTTGATCCTTCAGATCATGTGGTTATAGTAACTCTGCTTGGAGTTGATCAACACCACAGCACCATTGTTCACCTAAAGTGTTTTATTTTCTTAATTAGAGCGTCTTTTGTCGTCTCTGTCAGGTGCTGAGCAGCAGTGTGGTGTGTCAAAGAGTGTGTGAGTGTATCATGGATGTACGTGTACCACAGTCCTCACCTAAACTGAATCTGACTTTACAGTCGTATGAACAGGATCAGATCCTAGAGGCCAGATTCTTCCAGCTAGGTGAGATCAGCTCTCCACAGTCTGATAAAAATTTCCTCCAGCATGTGCCTGATTTATTTAACACTCTAAATCATCCTCTGCAGTTCCTCTTCAGAACTCCTTTCTGAAGGTTGAGGTCTCTTCCACTAGTGCTCTGCTGAACTGGACTGACTGGACCAGTGAAGAGACACAGCACGTGTGTGTAGATGGTCAGTGTTGGACGCTTTCCTCTTCTCAGCCATCACGCTTGGTATCAGGACTACAACCTGGAACACGCTACACAGTTACCGTAGAGCAGAAAACGTTTGTTCCACATGTCAATATCACGCTCACGCAGAAGCTGCAGCTGGCCATCGAGACAGGTACACACACACACACACACACACAAACACACACACAGCAACACACACCACACACATACACACACACACACACACACACAATGTGATACCATAATAAATCTTAAATAAATCTCGGAATAGATCACAACTTACAGTCAGCTCCAAAAGTATTGACACCTTTATAGAAAAAATTGCGTAGTATAAAATAATATGATTCGAAGTTTCCATTCAAACAACTGGGAAAACTAGGTTCATCAAATAAAAAGGATTGACATTCAAATATTTATTCTCACAAACATATGTTGCAAAACAGAGCATTTATTTTCAAAACATATTTGTTGCAAAATATTCCAGTTAATTTTTTCCCAATTTCTTTTTTTAAAGGGTGCCATTAATTCCAAAGTAATCTAGGAAAAGCAATCTTTCTGATAGAAGTTGATATATAAGCTGATATACTGGACACATTGAGTCATATTGAGATGGACGGCTATCAAACTGTGTATTAGTCGTATCTCTAACTCTGTGTTCCTGCAGCACGGTGTCCTCTGGGCTGGATAGCATCAGGATGGAACTGTTTCCAGGTCAGACAGGATGTTCGGACATGGCCTGAAGCACAGCGGATGTGTGAGAGCGTTGGTCCAGGAGTCCATCTGGCTAGTGTGAAGACAGACAATGACTTTCTGTCTGTCTCTGAAAAACTCCAATCCCACAACCACCTGCTGCTGCTGTGGACATCTCTGAATGACCGAGGGGTATCTCTATATGTCTCC